>NC_091182.1:31729417-31854417 GCF_040958095.1 Procambarus clarkii
CACCCACACGAGGCAATGTACTGTTTAAAACCCATTTACACAAAAGCAGGTTCTATAGGCTCACGTATATCTTTGAGACAGGCAGCCCGCGCCCTTGCCAACAGCTAAGACATTCTCTGACTATATTTAACCCCGAGGCTGGCTGTTTACTGGGTCAGCAGTGTTTACTATTGTACACTTTGTGATTATCTCCGTTATAACAACTCACACGCTGGAGAACCAGGACCTGGCACTGGAGGAAAGGGATTCACATATCCTGGCAGTTAAATGAATTATTGGCATAAATGTTTCATTCAGCATACAGAAAATTGAGCAGAGATGGTTGGACGGCTGTTGAACAGTGTGACGCGTGTTCGATTCCCCCTTTGTGCCCAAGGCCCCCCCTCCTCAATCAGGTTTTAGGGGGGGGGGGGGGACTGACAGTAGCACACAGGATTCCTTAGCACGTGGCTAAGGAATCCTGTGTGCTACACAGGATTCCTTATTCCTACTACACAGGACACACACACACACACACACCAGTTGATTAACGGTTGAGGCGCGAGACTAAAGAGCCAAAGCTCAACCCCCGCAAGCACAAATAGGTGAGTATAGGTAAGTACACACATATACATGCGATTCGTAAACGCTTGCACTAGCCAATGTTCCAGGACTGGCGCCAAGTTTTACAACTCTGTGGAGTACAACTGGTTGAACTCACTTGGTGGTGAGCTGATAAAGAGGAACATGTGGAGTATTAAACAAATGGTTATACACACATGTATAACATTAACGTGTCTAGCCAAATGCTGGGCTCCCTGATCCCACAGCTGGTGTCAGCCTGTGTGGGTGTGTGGGTGGGGGTGTGTGGGTGTGTGGGTGTGTGGGTGTGTGGGTGGGGGTGTGTGGGTGGGGGTGTGTGGGTGGGGGTGTGTGGGTGGGGGTGTGTGGGTGGGGGTGTGTGGGTGGGGGTGTGTGGGTGGGGGTGTGTGGTTGGGTGTGTGGGTGGGGGTGTGTGGGTGGGGGTGTGTGGGTGGGGGTGTGGGTGGGGGTGTGGGTGGGGGTGTGGGTGGGGGTGTGGGTGGGGGCGTGTGGGTGGGGGCGTGTGGGTGGGGGCGTGTGGGTAGGGGGCGTGTGGGTAGGGGGCGTGTGGGTAGGGGGCGTGTGGGTAGGGGGCGTGTGGGTAGGGGAGGCGAGAGTGGAATATCGCAATGGTACCAGCTATGAAAATTATATTTCCTGTATGTGGAAAGTCAAGTTGTTGAACTAACATTCCACATGTAATGTAGCACACAGTCACCCCACATTAACACATGTAATGTAGCACACAGTCACCCCACATTAACACATGTAATGTAGCACACAGTCACCCCACATTAACACATGTAATGTAGCACACAGTCACCCCACATTAACACATGTAATGTAGCACACAGTCACCCCACATTAACACATGTAATGTAGCACACAGTCACCCCACATTAACACATGTAATGTAGCACACAGTCACCCCACATTAACACATGTAATGTAGCACACAGTCACCCCACATTAACACATGTAATGTAGCACACAGTCACCCCACATTAACACATGTAATGTAGCACACAGTCACCCCACATTAACACATGTAATGTAGCACACAGTCACCCCACATTAACACATGTAATGTAGCACACAGTCACCCCACATTAACACATGTAATGTAGCACACAGTCACCCCACATTAACACATGTAATGTAGCACACAGTCACCCCACATTAACAGAAATAAACACAGGCAAAGCAAGCATCAGGACGGAGGAACCGACGTCACTCACTTCCGTATCAGAGATTTGGTTGTGTTCAGCCATGTTATTGTGTCTTGCACTCTGCAAATATAACCATAACCCGTTGTGTTGCTCACGAGTGTGAATGCAGAGAGAAATATATCAACCCATCCTAATACAACCCGTTCTCGCACTTTCGTATAGTCAATATTGACTTATTAAATACGTGCATATGTGACATACTAATTTATTGTGAATATTTTAGTTATGCACTTATTTAAAAAGTCAATATTGACTATAAGAAAGTGCGAGAACGGGTTGCCTAATAAAATGTTAGTATTTATAGCAACAATGTGGTCGAACGTGCAAAACATGAACCGTTAGAGACTACAATGTTCGCGTTTTGTACAAGTACATTTGTACAGGGCACGACAAAAGTTAGTAAAAACCCAAACTGAAACATTCCTAGGCCTAGTGCAGCACATAGAATGTACTCTATTAGCTCTAAAATAACGTATATTAAGGATGGCTTAGACAGGTTTGGATCGATTAGGATCTATAGTCAATCCAATATTTTTTAGTTTCAATTAGACTAACTCGGTCTACACACACAAAGTTAAGTTAGTTAACAAATGGAATGCATTAGGAAGTCATGTGGTGGAGGCTGACTCCATACACAGTTTCAAATGTAGATATGACAGAGCCCAGTAGGCTTAGGAATCTGTACACCAGTTGATTGACAGTTGAGAGGCGGGACCAAAGAGCCAGAGCTCAACCCCCGCAAACACAATTGAGTACACACACACACACACACACACTACAAAACAGCTCCTTTACTCACAATGCTCACTCACAACTTACTCACCTCGTAAATACTTAAAAAAAAAAACAATTAAAATTGTATAAATAATTTAACTCGTGTAGTCCACCAGCAACTTTTTGGAGTTTCAACTTTTTATTTCACGGTAGAGAGACGAGCAGGACTCCAATACAGCAACTCTAACTGTACTTGAACCAGAGCGAACTTTGTCCGGTATCATTTGACTCCGCTTTTCTCACTCGTGTCTGCGGAGGTGGAGCAGTCTATCTAGGGCAGAGGGGTGGGGGGGGGGGGGGCATGAGACATTGGGGGAAGGGAAGGGGATATGTCTTAGTCTAGTTCATTTATTATGCACCTGATACCCATCCTGTGAGTGGTAGTGTTGATAAACACAGACACGTACACGTACACGTACACGTACACACACACACACACACACACACACACACACACACACACACACACACACACACACACACACACACACACACAGGGAAAACTGCACACAATACCTAGTAACGTTGGCAACGTTGCCAGCCGTCAAGTTGTTTACCAGGCTTCCTGGGAATAGAACTGTCAAAACTAATCCAGCCTAACTGACCGTTAACCTTACCAAGTTTATCGTCGTTGTTGTCATTGTTGTTTTAGATTCAGCTACTGGGAACAAAAATTCCAAGTAGCACGGGCTATGGCGAGCCCGGAATGGACTTTCCTGGCACAGGAGCGGGGGGCTGTAACTGGTAAAGAGGCAAGTTTATCATAAGAGTATTAACTACCTCCCCCACCAAAAGACGCGAGGAAAACTATTGGCAGACGACTACTCTGAAACTGAACACCAAACTCAACACTCGGCCGACCGGAGCCGGTCGGCCGAGCGGACAGCACGCTGGACTTGTGATCCTGGGTTCGATCCCAGGCGCCGGCGAGAAACAATGGGCAGAGTTTCTTTCATCCTATGCCCCTGTTACCTAGCAGTAAAATAGGTTCCTGGGTGTTAGTCAGCTGTCACGGGTTGCTTCCTGGGGGTGGAGGCCTGGTCGAGGACCGGGCCGCGGGGACACTAAAGCCCCGAAATCATCTCAAGATAACCATGAGAACACCAGCTGAAGGAACACCGGTATCACCACAAAGGGGCTGGTGTCATCATAGAACATGGTAGTTGTGAAGGTGGTGGTTCACAACATGTAAGTCACTGACTACAAAACTCTACACAAGTCAGTGTTTAGACATACAGTCCACCTGGCCATGTTCCAGGCTGTGACTCTCCACGTGCGTCTATCACTTGAGCCTGTAAACTTTCCCTAACTACTCAACGTTACCCAAACACCTAACCTAACCTAACCTAACCTAACCTAACCTAGACCATACATAAACTCACAATATATAATATTAATTCCCGTACCGCTCCTGTGCCAGTTAAGGCCACTACGGGCTCACCATAGCCTGAGCTATTTGCCCCGCTCCTGTGCCAAGTAAGTTACGGGCTCACCATAGTCCGTGCTACTTGGAACTTGTTCCGAGTAGCTGAATCTATAACAACAATATTAATTTACATGTCAGAAAAAAAAACACTTATTCTACTGAACGGAAGATTCATCCTGTCAGTTGGATAGAACTGGACAAGTCAAAAACTGGACACGGTAAATACTAAGTATAGTGCTAGGGATTGGAAGGATGGGTCGACCAGGTACTCACCAGGACGCCACCTGCCTCGCCATCTTCACCTACCTGCAATTAAACGTGAAATTACTGCTATAATACTCTCAAGGAACAGTTAAACCCTAGTCTCTCTATAACTAATATGCATAAAATTTTCCACATCCAAAAAATACAAGTTGCACAGTTTTCCAATTTGCTATGAAACCTTCTTCCCGTACATCTCAGAAAAGCAAAAATAGAAAAAAGAGGTTTGTTCTTTTCTAATTAGAGCTCTGATTCACGCCACCATGGAGGTCAAGTTCTTTAATGAACAAATCCACAAGGGCCGTGACGAGGATTCGAACCTGCGTCCGAGAGCATCCCATATTAAAGCTGCGTCTGGGATGCTCTCGGACGCAGGTTCGAATCCTCGTCACGGCCCTTGTGGATTTATTCATTTGATGCATCACGCAATTGTGATTTCTGTGTGTAGTGTAGTTAAAGTCTTTCCCCCCCCCCCCAGGCCAAAACCACACACAAAACAACCCCTGGTCAAAACATAGGAGGCCTGGTCGACGACCGGGCCGCGGGGACGCTAAGCCCCGGAAGCACCTCAAGGTAACCCCCCCCCCATGGCAGACACATTATAATATGTAAACTAAATCCAACAAATAATTAGGTTCTTCAAAATACAAAGACCTGAGCATTGGTCCTGCTACGTTCACCTGCCTTCCTGATAGGGATTCATTAGACTATTATTGTACTGTCACTGCATGTCAGCCTCAAACGTGTTCGCGTAGTCTCGTAAGCTCCCACAATCCCCCCCCCTTACAGCATCCTACACCACAACACACACCCCCTACACCCCCCCCCACACACACACACAGACCTACACACACACACACCTACACACACACACACACCTACACACACACACACACACACCTACACACACACACACACACCTACACACACACACACACACCTACACACACACACACCTACACACACACACACCTACACACACACACACCTACACACACACACACACACACACCTACACACACACACACACACACACACCTACACACACACACACCTACACACACATTTAGAAAATTGTGCGCCGTCTTAGTGACGGAACACATTGCTCAAGCCTGGCATTCTATGAATATATTTATCCTCCTGCCCGTCTAGGTTAACTGTTGTGTCTGGCCTGGGGACCCGCCTCAAGACCCACTACACACACCCACGAAGTTCCATTCCTTGTATTCTATTAATTTTAAATATTTTACTTAAAATGTTCAGACAAGTGAAGAAAAGGTCCCAATTCCTTGCACTGCTGCACTTTACTAATATGCAGGATTCAACTTAGTGATTCAAACTTAGGCCTATATAAAAAGAAAATTATAAAGTCTTCAATAATTTCTGAGGCATTTTTTGAGGACTAATTGATGATTAGACAATATATCGCCAGAATTTTGCCATGAATATATCTTAAAATTCTGATCACATATTAGGATAAAAATATATTTGATTAAATAATAACATTTTCGGTGTCTTCATTGTAACAAACTAGGCTGTTGTAAGAATTATTCCAGAAGGTTCCAGAAGTTCGAGTAGGGACCTGACCTCTCAACAACGCCCAGTCCCCTGGGAATTAGCAGGTCTGAGTCACAAATGGCGGGCATCTTTGTTCATAGCTGCGTATAATGAACCATCCTATAGTATTCAGTAATTTAGGGAAAATTAGCCTTTATTCATTTTGCATTAAAATTGTATTGTATAATAGTACTGGATACAATATCAAGAGTATTCTAATTATTGAGTTTAAGTCACCATCAGTGACGTCACGAATCAGATCTAACTTTTAAGGCGGAGTGACCGGCGGTCATAGGTCAGCAGGGTTGACATGTCTAGTATTTCTCAAAGTTCAATTAACCATTCTGGGGATCGGGAACAGCTCTGCCGTTAGATGTTTGTAATTTAATTCAGTAAAATAATTCAACCAGTCTGGATCAATTAAGTACAACAGAGGTTAATTGTTATAACTTAAACCTTGCTAGTAACTGGGTAGGACTTTGACTAGGCGGAAGGATACAATACTCTGTCTGGGGTAGTCCAGACAAGGAAAAAATTAGTGTGATCTGCCGAGCAGCTGGGAGAGGTCAAAACATCTTACCTCTCCCCAAGACCAGCCCCAACACCGAGAGCTGGGAAACATAGAGGTATAGTTGCTATGGTTATGTATAGAAATAGTCTTCTCATTTGCCATTCAGGTCAAGTAGGGAGTGTTAAAGTGATAGGGAGTGAACACATTTAGATTTTGTTTTAGTTTTCTTTTAATAAATTAAATTTGTTATTAATTTGCATTTTATTGTTTCCATTTGGTTATGTGTAAACTTGTCCTGGTCACGTGGTCCACACGAGGCAGAGTTGCATTGGGCGCCGATTCTAACATCGGATCGGAATTCATCATCCCCATCTAATTAATTCCACACTCAAGTTTCCGAGGTTATAAACTACTAGTGGGGATCAAGCCCCAAGGTTGATTAATTAGCGTGATCGATCCAGACCTCGATCATTGCTCTGTAGAGCTGGTCTGGTGGTGGCAGCATAGAGGCGACTCTAGGGTTTTGATCAGAGCTTAGGTCACGTCATACTGGGTGTAGAATCCTAAGTCGGTCAATCGTCTTAGGACCACGGGGCGTGGAGTTGGCTTTGGTAAAAGTTTTGGAGTCCCTTGGTAGAGAATAATAAGTAAGAATACGGGTAGAGGGAGTAGAAAGAAGGAAGTAAAGAGAGAGAAACTCTAACCCGTGTTACATCATCACCGATAGTAACTAGATTGTTTTCTAAAAGAAGTGCCGGACCAGTTGGGCTGTGGTGGGTATGTGGATCTGCAGGCCGCTCCAAGCAACAGCCTGATGGACCAAGCTCTCACAAGTCAGCCGGACTTGGGGAATAGAATTACTCCCAGAACCTCTTCAAGCAGGTAGTACAGGGTGTCGCATTATCTGGTGGACGTTTTGTGCTACTGAACATTTCGCCCTGTATGACTAACCATCTTGAGTTATCTTGAGATAATTTCGGGGCTTTAGTGTCCCCACGGCCCGGTCCTCGACCAGGCCTCCACCCCCAGGAAGCAGCCGGTGACAGCTAACACCCAGGTACCTATTTTACTGCTAGGTAACAGGGGCATAGGATTAAAGAAACTCCATTGTTTCTCGCCGGCACCCGGGATCGAACCCGGGACCACAGGATCACAAGTCCAGTGTGCTGTCCGCTCGGCCGACCGGCTCCCACCATTTTTTTTTTTTTTTTTTTTTTTTTTTTTTTTTTTTTTTTTTTTTTTTTTTTTTGAGTAAAGAGGAAGGAGAGGCATAGGTGAAGGGAAGTATAGAAGTGGGAAATACAGTGAGAGGTATGAAAGCAGGCGGGCTGTCCGCCTTGCTGACACGATGTGTGGGTGTTGGCAGCTAAGCTAAGTTGGCTCCCTCTTGTCAGGGAGCTGTGAGTGTGAGAGAGGTTCTTCACATGTGTTTCACCATATATGGATGTCCATAGATGAATACTGTGAAGCATTCATATATAGACACTCCGATGCTTCCACACACGGTATTCTGTTTAATGCTCTTTATTTTATTATTATTATTTATCGAGTTGTCATACATATTATTTATCGAGTTGTTCATACATACACATATATGAACTGTTCATATATATACATATATAACTCATCTTGGGATTATATACTGTGGGGCGGGGTTTTCGTCCAGAGAATCGAGGCTCTTGGGCCACCAGCTGTGGGAGCGGGGCGTCTCATCTTGGAGTAATCTTTCAAACATTGGGTCCTCTAACATTTCGATGGTGTTCCATACCCTGATGGCTTGGTGCTGCAGTCTGATGTTTAGTGGCTGTATGTTCAGGAGTTCGTGGAGCTCCTGGATTGTCTGATCATATGGTGGACGGTGTTTTGCTGCTCTCCTTAGCGCCTTATTTTGTACTGCTTGCAGTTTCTGCATGTTAGTTTTCTTTATGGTGTGTAGTGGTACTGGGGGATATTCTAGATGCGGCCGAACTAGAGCCTTATATAGGTGGATCTGAATGTTAGTACTGAGGCTTCGGAATCTTCTCAGTTTTCCTAATGCTGCTTTGGCTTTGTTTAGTCGGTCCCTTACATGAATTTGTATCCCTGTTCTATTTATCATAAGTCCCAGTATTCTGCCTACCTCCGCATATTGGATGGGCTGGTTATCAAGGATGATGGGGTCAGGGTTTCTTTTCGCAATGTGTATTATTTGGAACTTTTGTTTGTTGGTGCTAATTTTCCATTGCTTCTCAAAGTTGTTTATGAGTTCAATGGCTGCCTTGGTCTTGTCGGCTAGTAGCGGCTTTGATGGGTCCGGTTGGCATATTATTTGGGTAACATCATCAGCGTATGTGATGTATTCTCCATGTTGGGGTTGGGGTAGGTCAGCTGTATATATGTTGAATAGAGTGGGGGAGAGGCAGCTTCCTTGTGGTACTCCGCTTTTCAGTTCTATTACGTCACCCAAGTAGCTGCCGATATTAAGCCTAGCAGTTCTATTGTCTATAAAGCTGCAGAGAGTAGCTGTAAATCTCTCAGGAAGTCCTAGTTCAGATATCTTATATTTTAGGCCTGTGTGCCACACTTTATCGAAGGCTTTCGAGACGTCCCTAAGCACTATATTACACTGATCTTTTTTCGACACTGCGTTAGCTATATGCTCGTAGATCAGAGCTATAGCTGTATGGGCCCCTCTGCGGTGTCTAAACCCATGCTGCCTGCTGTTATACTTCCCTTCCTCTTCCATGTACTTCACAAGTCTCTGATTGATAATTTTTTCGAATATTTTACCTGGTACTTCGAGGAGGGAAATTGGCCTGTAGTTTTCAGTTTGGGTTGGGGGTTTACCTGGCTTGGGGATTAATCGTATTGTGGCATTCTTGAAGTATGTGGGGAATAGTCCAGATGCAAGAGCTGCATTTAAGATACATGTGTATTGATGGAGTGCAATCACTGGTAGGTTGGATAATACCATCTTATTTATTTTGCTGATGCCCGGCGCCTTGTTCTTGAAACCCATAATTGTTTTATGGACCTCCGCAATGGTTATGTGTTTCATAAGGTGGCAGTCATCGCGTATGTTGTTAAGGTCTATTGTTTGCGTCGGGAGTAGTGCTGCAGCTCTGTTATCGACTTGAGTTGTAATTTCCCTTTCATTAATTGGGCAAAAATTTAAATTTTCTTCCGGGTTTATCCTGAATATTTTTTCCCAGAACTTCCTGAATTCCTGCTCTTGTTCTCTCTCCTCATAGAGTTTATTTCCTGAGGCGTCTATGATGTAGGGTGTTTCCTCAGAAGAGCTTCCCATCAGGGTCTTTACTTTTTTCCAGAACTTCCCCGGGTTTCTGTAGTCGACTTGGATATTGCTTATTAGGTCATCCCATTGTTTGGTGTACTCTGTTTTGCATAGATCTTGCAGCTCATCTTGAAGTTCCCTTTGTAGTCTTTTGCGCTCATCCGTCCCACCATCCTGCGAGATGGGGACTTAGTATCCCTGCTACCTTATTCACTCTTGTGTTGATGATATCCTCATAATGCACCCAGAGTCTGCCAGTGCAGATTGCCCATCACATGCCTCTGTATGACTAACCATCCTGTGTGATGGGGATTTTTTAGCATCACATAGCTAGCTTTTTGACACACTATACTCCCCTTCATATAGTCTAGGGCAGCTCCACAAATGCAAATGTACCTAAATGTGTTAAAACCATTAACAAATCGTAGAAGCTATGAGTATTTACTTACAATTGCTCAATATGTGTGTTTCCATATCCACTTATGTTGTACCTTCTATCAATTTAAAATAGGTCATCTTCGTCCACCATCGATAGGTATGCTATCGGGAGCCGGTCGGCCGAGCGGACAGCACGCTGGACTAGTGATCCTGTGGTCCCGGGTTCGATCCCGGGCGCCGGCGAGAAACAATGGGCAGAGTTTCTTTCACCCTATGTCCCTATTACCTAGCAGTAAAATGGGTACCTGGGTGTTAGTCAGCTGTCACGGGCTGCTTCCTGGGGGTGGAGGCCTGGTCGAAGACCGGGCCGCGGGGACACTAAAACCCCGAAATCATCTCAAGATAACCTCAAGAAGATGCTTCTTCCTCAGTGTCAGTGGCTGCTTGTGTAATTAAGGGGGTTTTAATAGTTTATTTTCTATCACATACGTGGTCATTTATTTCTTAAATGCTAGCTCGCATTGACACGTTTGTATCTGTTCTTTACGGACAGGGAGAGAGTTGTGTATCATAGCTCTTTTGTGAGGAGGGGTGTGCTAGTAGGGGTGGGTGTGCAGGCGGGTGTAGGGGGGGGGTGTGCAGGCGGGTGTAGGGGGGGGGTGTGCAGGCGGGTGTAGGGGGGATGTGCAGGCGGGTGTAGGGGGGGATGTGCAGGCGGGTGTAGGGGGGATGTGCAGGCGGGTGTAGGGGGGATGTGCAGGCGAGTGTGTGTGGGGGGGGATGTTAGTGTAAGGGAGCGAGTGGGTGGTTGTGCAGGTGTGCGCGCGCGCCTAGTGGCAGCGAATGAGGGCGTGAACACAGCCTTGTGTCTGGGGACTGACGTAGCAGCACCTCTGGCAACTAGCATCCCTCCTACGTGCCTCTCCACCAACCACAACCCCTTGATCACCATTTTAAAACCACCACAATCACCTTCTGTGATTGTGGTGAATTCAACAAACCACCGCACTATACGTCTAACAGCGATCTCTAACCATGTCCATGCAGGACATGAGCAAATGTAAATGTATGCTAGTTACCGTTGTAAATGTATGGTCACGTCTGAGGTAGAACAAAAAGTACAAACAAAACCCCCACCAGCATCAACCACCACCACAGCTCCTTACAAGAGTAAGGGGAGAGGACCCACCAGCCACAATAGACTTGTTGTTCACGCAAAATGAGGCAGGTCACTACTAGCAACATGAAGTAGCTAACGCTGGACATGACAAAGATAACGTTGGACAAGGACAAAGATTACGCTGGACATGGACAAAGATTACGCTGGACATGGACAAAGATTACGCTGGACATGGACAAAGATAGCGTTGGACATGGACAAAGATTACGCTGGACATGGACAAAGATAGCGTTGGATAAGGACAAAGATAGCGTTGGACATGGACAAAGATTACGCTGGACATGGACAAAGATAGCGTTGGACAAGGACAAAGATAGCGTTGGATAAGGACAAAGATAGCGTTGGACATGGACAAAGATTACGATGGACATGGACAAAGATAGCGTTGGACAAGGACAAAGATAGCGTTGGATAAGGACAAAGATTACGCTGGACATGGACAAAGATAGCGTTGGACAAGGACAAAGATAGCGTTGGACATGGACAAAGATAGCGTTGGATAAGGACAAAGATTACGCTGGACATGGACAAAGATTACGCTGGACATGGACAAAGATAGCGTTGGATAAGGACAAAGATAACGTTGGACAGGGACAAAGATAGCGTTGGACATGGACAAAGATAACGTTGTACAGCTACTTTAAATTAAAAACAAGACCAGAAGGCCTAGCTGGATAAGCACCTCCAAAGGATACCTGATCAACCAGGCTGTGACTCATACGTCAGGCTGCGAGCAGCCGCGTCTAACAGCCTGGTTGATCAGTCCAGCAACCAGGAGGCCTGGTCGACGACCGGGCCGCGGGGACGCTAAGTCCCGGAAGCACCTCAAGGTAACTTCAAGGTAAGGTACAAGCTGGAAAATCAAATGAGTGGACACGTAGGCCTTGCGAAATACTCGAACCTAGTATGGGTAATATATCAACCCTGACTCTAGAATAGCATATCGTATTTTGACTTATAAATCCCCCCCCCCCCCCACCCCCAAGGGCTAAAAACTGATGTACTAAATTGACGTGATGTCCCGTTTTCTATTCGTGGGTTCTCGGGCTGGTTAGGTTCGACGTTTAGTGACGTTTTGAACGCTCGAGAGGACAGGGTTGGTTATCAAGTGAAATGCATTGAAAAAGAAATAGTCGTGGAGGAATCCTCCAATCCACAACTTCTAAAGCAATCCAACAATATCCGAACGTCGTTTTTTTAAGTGCCTAGTACAAAGGATTAGATGTAGGGAGCGGGGGGGAGGGGGGGGGGTTATCCGTAGCTCGCTCGAACTTACTTTCTCGAGGTCACTGCTAGGTAAACACTAGTACTGCTTCTGTAACTACTTGTACAACTGTTACAACAACACATCAGTAACTACTAGAGCAGATACCAACGACCATTACCGCTACCAACCACCCCAAACGTCAACGCAAAGTTTCAACTCCTCAGAATGGCAAGATATGCTTCCCTTCCATTAGACTGATTAGAGCTATCGAGGAAAGTATTACACATCTATCGCAGCCTAATTTACTTAATCAACTTGATTTAACCTTAACAATATAAATGTCCCTCATCCGTCTTCTCTGTTCCTTATCTACCCTACTACTTCTACCCCGTCCCCCCACCCTTCCTGTCTCTGTCTCTCTCTGTCTCTCTCTGTCTCTCTCTGTCTTTGTCTGTCTCTGTCTCTCTCTGTCTTTGTCTGTCTCTGTCTCTCTCTCTCTCTCTCTCTCTCTCTCTCTCTCTCTCTCTCTCTCTCTCTCTCTCTGTCTCTCTCTCTCTCTCTGTCTGTCTCTCTCTCTCTCTCTCTCTCTCTCTCTCTCTCTCTCTCTCTCTCTCTCTCTCTCTCTCTCTCTGTCTCTCTGTCTCTCTCTCTCTCTCTCTCTCTCTCTCAGTTTTACTCCTTAATTTACTTGAAATTATATCACAAAACTAATTCGATTAATCACCCCTGAAGACAACCACCTTTTGTTCTGTTAAAATGACTTTTATACACAATTCTTCTCCCATAAAGTGTTACAAATACAACTAATTGAACAATGTCTTCCCGCACTTAGTGGGCCAGTCAGAGGCTTAGGGCCCGCGCAGTGGGCCAGTCAGAGGCTTAGGGCCCGCGCACGCATATCCCTGAAAAAAAAAAACTACCCACACTTGACTCTGAAATTGGGAAACTGACTTATAAGCCTACCGAGATGTCTCCAAGTCCTCACTCATACAGCGTAACACAACAACATTATCAGCTGTATTTAACGCACTAAATGTGCGTTCTGTAGCCTCAACAACATTATCAGCTGTATCTAACGCACTAAATGTGCGTTCTGTAGCCTCATGGTAAATTATTCCTGCTTTCTTATTACTATTTTTTTTTTACTATAAACACAAGGAAAGTCAAATATGGACAAAAAATAGAATAGTTTATTAGGACTAATGAGGTTTTGTCAGTTGAAAACCCATAATTCTCTGGCAATTAATTACAAGTAAATTGTAATTACTGTGGTCAAATTGGAATAGCATTTTCATAATTTGATGAAATTAACCGTCAAAATTAACCGTTTTTTAACCGTCAAAAGGACGGGGTGATTAGACGCAGGTGCTCACAGTCTGCCATAAGAGTCACAGCCCAGTTGATCAGGAATCCTTTGGAAATTTATGGACAAGTTTCATTAATGCACTCAAAACTTACCCTTTCTTTACTAAATATATTTATGCACAATGTAGTCAATTTATCCCACAATTAAAAACTGCCTAATTTCAACAGTTTCATTATAAGAAGTTGTGTATATCTTTAAAGATTCAAGGTAATGTAAAGAGGTATTCTAAAGATATACATTAGAAAATAAGCCCTAAATCAGGAGAAATATTGAGATGTCTCCTAGGGTAATGGGAGGGGGGGGGGGTCGTCCGCTGGATGGAATGGACTTGGTCTGAGGACGGGTTAGTGTGTAAAAATGGCAGACGAACAAGAATTTGTTCAGAAAAAAAAAGATGACCTACCGGGTATTACTAATAACAGAAACACTACTAGTTGTTGAAACTGTTTCCTGTATATGTGTGTGCAGGATGCCACCACCACCAGGGTGCTTACCCACACCAATCAATACCTGGCCTAAGTACCTATTTACTGCTGGAGAACGAAGGCGGTGAGCGTGAGGAGACTGAGCCATTCGCCTCGCTCTACACACTGGTTAGGTTAGGTTAGGTTAGGCTAGGCTAGGCTAGGCTAGGCTAGGCTAGGCTAGAACCCCGTCCATTTTCTCCCCCACCTCCAATGACACAATCATCATCTTACACACAGAAATCACAATAGCGTGATGCATCTAATGAACAAATCCACAAAGGCCGCGACGAGGATTCGAACCTACGTCCGAGAGCATCCCAGACTCTGCCTTAATGATGTGAATCCTCGTCACGGCCCTTGTGGATTTGTTCAACCATCATCTTCACCATAAATGTTGTAAATGATTGGGTTAGATGCCAAGATTTCTTAAAAGTGTGGCACTGAAGCCAACCCCATCTGACCTATGACATTCCTCTACCCCACATGCATCATGCATGAAAGTTGGCTGAGGCTAGATCTGGTATCAAACTATGAAGAGATATTGTAGTATTTATAAGCTGTTTTGTGCAATTAGTGCCCACCCAACGTTATTACTTGTACCTAAGATTACCGTATCTTTTTATAATTGTTTATCACATAGTGACTACTAACTCATCACTTATTGTAGTTACTTAAATACTGATTAAGCTAAGAGCCTTACCAAACAGCTTGGGATCTTGCTGGCATAAAGTAAAGTCACCTGTAACCACCCACAGATCTGTATGAAATCTATGTTGTTAAAGAAACATAGAAATTGTTACAAGTAATGTCATTGGTGCCGACTATCATCTACCCTTTAGAAGACAGGCAGTAAAATATTTTTTCAGTAGTAGGCTGAACTCGGAGATCTGAGGTCTATAGAATTGCTACTAAGGCACTTTTTTTCATTTTCAACAACTTCGTATTCCATGATGGAAGACTGAACAAGGAAACTCTTGGCCACAGTAGCCTAAAGATATCATGTGATCGTCAGATCAATAAGGCACGTGAGAAACAACAGTGTAAGATACTGTTAAGTATAATGTCCTGTTAATTATTACTCTGCCTTAAATATCACCTTCTGGCGACAAACATCACCAGCATGAAATCCACACTTTGTAAAGCATAAAGCCAAAAATTGAAAAAGTTCAAAGGTTTGTAACAAGATTGGTGCCAGAGCTAAGAGGTCTAAGCTACGAACATGGGCTAATGGAACTAAACCTCTCAACCCTAGAGAACAGAAGGAACAGAGGGACGGACATGATCACAACTTACAAGATACTGAGGAGAATAGATAAGGTGGATAAGAATAAGACACTTATGATTGAGATAAAGCAAGACAAGAGGACACAGGAGGATGCTGGAATTGCAAATGAGCCGACCGGATGTAAGAAAGTGCTCGTACCCTGTACGGGCAGTTAACAAGTGGGATGCTCTAAAAAGAAGTAGTTATGGAAGCCACCTCCATCCACAACTCTAATGCCCAATTCGACAAAAAAAAATTGTTAGTCAGAGTAGTTGAAACGCAACAGGAACAAGATTAGTAGTTGGTGCGTAAAGATCTAGTCCTCCCTCACTCGTATACACTGATAAACATGTACAACCATTATCACCACAAACCATGAAACATGGAAACTGATAACATTAAAAAATATAAATTTATGACCGCAATAACAATTCGGGAGCCCACTCGGACCTTGGCTACACACAAGAATATAATTACACGAACAGGAAGCCCTTCCGGCAAGTGACTGAACAACCAGCCAAAAATTAATTCGCCACTAAATTCGACGTACGACGGACTCTGCCATCTCCGAGAAATTTATTCCATTACATGTAGGCCAAATGCAAGACCTGTAGTCCACCCTTTCCTGATGAGAGGGAGAGAGAGAGAGAACATTTCAACACACTTCCGTACCTGTAGTGAGGAAGGGAGAGAGGGAGGGAGGGAGGAGGAGGAAGGGAGGGAGGGAGGAGGAGGAAGGGAGGGAGGGAGGGAGGAGGAGGAAGGGAGAGAGGGAGGGAGGGAGGAGGAGGAAGGGAGAGAGGGAGGGAGGGAGGAGGAGGAAGGGGGAGAGGGAGGGAGGGAGGGAGGGAGAGAGGGAGGGAGGGAGGAGGAGGAGGAAGGGAGAGAGGGAGGGAGGGAGAGAGGGAGGGAGGGAGGGAGGGAGGGAGGGAGAGAGGGAGGGAGGGAGGGAGGGAGGAGGAGGAAGGGAGAGAGGAAGGGAGGGAGGGAGGAGGAGGAAGGGAGAGAGGAAGGGAGGGAGAGAGGGAGGGAGGGAGAGAGGGAGAGAGGGAGGGAGGGAGGGAGGGAGGGAGGGAGAGAGGGAGGGAGGGAGGAGGAGGAAGGGAGAGAGGGAGGGAGGGAGAGAGGGAGGGAGGGAGGAGGAGGAAGGGAGAGAGGGAGGAAGGGAGAGAGGAAGGGAGAGAGGAAGGGAGGGAGGGAGGGAGGAGGAGGAAGGGAGAGAGGAGGAGGAAGGGAGAGAGGAAGGGAGAGAGGGAGGGAGGGAGGAGGAGGAAGGGAGAGAGGAAGGGAGAGAGGGAGGGAGGGAGGAGGAGGAAGGGAGAGAGGAGGAGGAAGGGAGAGAGGAGGAGGAAGGGAGAGAGGAAGGGAGAGAGGAAGGGAGAGAGGGAGGGAGAGAGGGAGGGAGAGAGGGAGGGAGAGAGGGAGGGAGGGAGGAGGAGGAAGGGAGAGAGGAAGGGAGAGAGGAGGAGGAAGGGAGAGAGGAAGGGAGAGAGGGAGGGAGGGAGGGAGAGAGGGAGGAGGAGGAAGGGAGAGAGGAAGGGAGAGAGGGAGGGAGGGAGGAGGAGGAAGGGAGAGAGGGAGGGAGGGAGGAGGAGGAAGGGAGAGAGGAAGGGAGAGAGGGAGGGAGAGAGGAAGGGAGAGAGGGAGGGAGGGAGGAGGAGGAAGGGAGAGAGGAAGGGAGAGAGGAAGGGAGGAGGAAGGGAGAGAGGTTGAAGGGAGAGAGGGAGGCAGGGAGAGAGGGAGAGAGGAGAGGGAGAGAGGAAAGGAGAGTCACAGTGAGAAAGTGAGCGTTCAAACTATACCTGCAACACAGTTTACAGAAAAAAAAACGGTGACGGAGAGCCCACCGCCACACGCTTCCCAGACCTCTCACAC
Organism: Procambarus clarkii; assembly: GCF_040958095.1. Lineage (NCBI taxonomy): Eukaryota > Metazoa > Arthropoda > Malacostraca > Decapoda > Cambaridae > Procambarus > Procambarus clarkii. Next base: position 31,746,748 of record NC_091182.1, read on the forward strand.
TGGGCGTTCACCTGAGCCCGGTGAACGCCCAGAACGCCAATAACACAAACAAAAAAGACAAAATAGCCAAAAAGCCGCTCTTGTCGCTTGGCGTATTTCTCAAATCAGGCGCTACAATACAATATGGCTGTTTTCAGATCGAAAACACAATCAAGCTACAAAAATACAATGGCGCTTGGCTTGTATTTTCGATCTGAAAACAGCCGTAACTGGGGTCAAACCCCCCACCGGAGCTGACCAGTATTTGTCAGTACATCATCACGAAGACTGAGTACACACGCAACTTGATTCCCGAAGCTCAACAGACTGCTGACTTCTTGGCTGTCTCTAATAAAAGTGAGTGAGTGAGTGAGTGAGTGAGTGAGTGAGTGAGTGAGTGAGTGAGTGAGTGTGTGTGTGTGTGTGTGTGTGTGTGTGTGTGTGTGTGTGTGTGTGTGTGTGTGTGTGTGTGTGAGTGTGTGTGTGGGGGGGGGGTCAGGTTGTTTAGTAATTGCTGCCTACATGGTCATATATACGCAACACAATAACCTGAAGTATATCAATTAACCCTTAACAAATTCAATTGGGTTTCTAATATATAATAATTTATATTGAGGTAAATATTGAGGTGGCCTTGTGGTTAAATTGTGGTGGTCCCGGGGATCACCGTCCCCGCGGCCCGGTCTCTTACCAGGCCTCCAAGAGTCGGTAGGTGGTCAATCAGGTTATTAGACGCCGCTGCTTGGCCCACAGCCCGGTTGATCAGGACTGAACAAAAGCCAAACTGTATTAGTATTATTTTGATGGCATTCTTGCCTCATAGACCCAGGCACAGAAGGCAAATTGAACCGCATTTCTTGTTTTCTTTAATATTATTGTCAAGTTTTGTATGTTAATTGAATATATGATCTAAGATAAGTGTAAGGGTGGCGGTGCCGGCTTATGGCGCTCTCACACAGCCCGGAATTAACACACACGCCTCCAGTCACTGAAATATAACGCAATAAGTAACATCACTAAACAGTCTACGACCAGTTGTGTGACTGAAGTATAGGTGGGGGTGGTGGGGCGGGGAGGGAGGAGTGGGGAGTAGAGTGGGGCATGGGGAGGGGGGCAGGGAAGAGAACGGGTCTCTCCCCTCCCCTTGGAGGGCCTAGAAACACGATGGAAGGGGTAGGGGGATGCATTAAGGGGGTATGGGAGAGAGAGAGGTGGTGAGGGGGGGAGAGAGAGAGAGGTGGTGAGGGGGGGAGAGGGAGAGAGAGGTGGTGAGGGGGGGGCAGAGGGAGAGAGAGAGAGAGGTGGTGAGGGGGAGGAGAGAGAGAGAGAGAGAGAGAGAGGTGGTGAGGGGGAGGAGAGAGAGAGAGAGAGAGAGAGAGAGGTGGTGAGGGGGAGGAGAGAGAGAGAGAGAGAGAGGTGGTGAGGGGGAGGAGAGAGAGAGAGAGAGAGAGGTGGTGAGAGGGGGAGAGAGAGAGAGGTGGTGAGAGGGGGAGAGAGAGAGAGAGAGGTGGTGAGGGGGGAGAGAGAGTGGTGGTGAGGGGGGGGAGAGAGAGAGAGAGAGAGAGAGGTGGTGAGGGGGGGAGAGAGAGAGAGAGGTGGTGAGGGGGGGAGAGAGAGAGAGAGGTGGTGAGGGGGGGAGAGAGAGAGAGAGGTGGTGAGGGGGGGAGAGAGAGAGAGAGGTGGTGAGGGGGGGAGAGAGAGAGAGGTGGTGAGGGGGGGAGAGAGAGAGAGAGGTGGTGAGGGGGGAGAGAGAGAGAGAGAGAGGTGGTGAGGGGGGAGAGAGAGAGAGAGAGAGGTGGTGAGGGGGGAGAGAGAGAGAGAGAGAGGTGGTGAGGGGGGGAGAGAGAGAGAGGTGGTGAGGGGGGGGAGAGAGAGAGAGGTGGTGAGGGGGGGGAGAGAGAGAGAGGTGGTGAGGGGGGGAGAGAGAGAGAGAGGTGGTGAGGGGGAGAGAGAGAGAGAGGTGGTGAGGGGGGGAGAGAGAGAGAGAGGTGGTGAGGGGGGGAGAGAGAGAGAGAGGTGGTGAGGGGGGGAGAGAGAGAGAGAGGTGGTGAGGGGGGGAGAGAGAGAGAGAGGTGGTGAGGGGGGGAGAGAGAGAGAGAGGTGGTGAGGGGGGGAGAGAGAGAGAGAGGTGGTGAGGGGGGGAGAGAGAGAGAGAGGTGGTGAGGGGGGGAGAGAGAGAGAGAGGTGGTGAGGGGGGGAGAGAGAGAGAGAGGTGGTGAGGGGGGGAGAGAGAGAGAGAGGTGGTGAGGGGGGGAGAGAGAGAGAGAGGTGGTGAGGGGGGGAGAGAGAGAGAGAGGTGGTGAGGGGGGGAGAGAGAGAGAGAGAGAGAGGTGGTGAGGGGGGAGAGAGAGAGGTGGTGAGGGGGGAGAGAGAGAGAGAGAGGTGGTGAGGGGGGAGAGAGAGAGAGAGAGAGAGGTGGTGAGGGGGGAGAGAGAGAGGTGGTGAGGGGGGGAGAGAGAGAGAGGTGGTGAGGGGGGGGGAGAGAGAGAGAGGTGGTGAGGGGGGGAGAGAGAGAGAGAGGTGGTGAGGGTGGGAGAGAGAGAGAGAGAGAGAGGTGGTGAGGGGGGAGAGAGAGAGGTGGTGAGGGGGGAGAGAGAGAGAGTGGTGGTGAGGGGGGAGAGAGAGAGAGAGAGAGGTGGTGAGGGGGGGAGAGAGAGAGAGGTGGTGAGGGGGGAGAGAGAGAGGTGGTGAGGGAGGAGAGAGAGAGAGAGAGAGAGAGGTGGTGAGGGGGGGAGAGAGAGAGAGAGAGGTGGTGAGGGGGGAGAGAGAGAGGTGGTGAGGGGGGGAGAGAGAGAGAGGTGGTGAGGGGGGGGAGAGAGAGAGAGGTGGTGAGGGGGGGGGAGAGAGAGAGAGGTGGTGAGGGGGGGAGAGAGAGAGAGAGGTGGTGAGGGTGGGAGAGAGAGAGAGAGAGAGAGGTGGTGAGGGGGGAGAGAGAGAGGTGGTGAGGGGGGAGAGAGAGAGAGTGGTGGTGAGGGGGGAGAGAGAGAGAGAGAGGTGGTGAGGGGGGGAGAGAGAGAGAGGTGGTGAGGGGGGAGAGAGAGAGGTGGTGAGGGAGGAGAGAGAGAGAGAGAGAGAGAGGTGGTGAGGGGGGGAGAGAGAGAGAGAGAGGTGGTGAGGGGGGGGAGAGAGAGAGAGAGGTGGTGAGGGGGGGAGAGAGAGAGAGAGGTGGTGGGGGGGAGAGAGAGAGAGAGAGAGAGAGGTGGTGAGGGGGGGAGAGAGAGAGAGAGGTGGTGAGGGCGGGAGAGAGAGAGAGAGGTGGTGAGGGCGGGAGAGAGAGAGAGAGGTGGTGAGGGGGGGAGAGAGAGAGAGAGAGGTGGTGAGGGGGGGAGAGAGAGAGAGAGAGGTGGTGAGGGGGGGAGAGAGAGAGAGAGAGGTGGTGAGGGGGGGAGAGAGAGAGAGGTGGTGAGGGGGGAAAGAGAGAGAGAGAGAGGTGGTGAGGGGGGGAGAGAGAGAGAGGTGCTGAGGGGGGGAGAGAGAGAGAGGTGGTGAGGGGGGGAGAGAGAGAGAGGTGGTGAGGGGAGAAAAGGTAGTGAGGGAACACCTCCCCAACCCTTGGGTACCATTGCCCAACACACGAACCCAAATTCGTTATCGGAAGTTAAGAACAATACACAAAAAAAACTGAAGAGAAGAAAGATCATATAATGAGAAAATAAGTGAAAAAAAACGAGAGAAAGAGCATGGGAGAAGAGACAGGACACGGACAAGGGTGAAGAAGACACAGGACACGGACAAGGGTGAAGAAGACACAAGACACGGACAAGGGTGAAGAAGACACAGGACACGGACAAGGGTGAAGAAGACACAAGACACGGACAAGGGTGAAGAAGACACAGGACACGGACAAGGGTGAAGAAGGCACAAGACACGGACAAGGGTGAAGAAGACACAGGACACGGACAAGGGTGAAGAAGACACAGGACACGGACAAGGGAGAATAAGACACAGGACACGGACAAGGGTGGAGAAGACACAGGACACGGACAAGGGAGAATAAGACACAGGACACGGACAAGGGTGAAAAAGACACAGGACACGGACAAGGGTGAAAAAGACACAGGACACGGACAAGGGTGAAAAAGACACAGGACACGGACAAGGGTGAAAAAGACAGGACACGGACAAGGGAGAAGAAGACACAGGACACGGACAAGGGTGGAGAAGACACAGGACACGGACAAGGGAGAAGAAGACACAGGACACGGACAAGTAAAGACACAGGACACGGACAAGGAAAGACACAGGACACGGACAAGGAAAGACACAGGACACGGACAAGGAAAGACACAGGACACGGACAAGGAAAGACACAGGACACGGACAAGGAAAGACACAGGACACGGACAAGGAAAGACACAGGACACGGACAAGGAAAGACACAGGACACGGACAAGGAAAGACACAGGACACGGACAAGGAAAGACACAGGACACGGACAAGGAAAGACACAGGACACGGACAAGGAAAGACACTGGACACGGACAAGGGAGTCACAACTGCGTCAAGAACTTCCCCAATAAGAACACTCCCGCCATTTACATATTTCCCTCTGAAACAAACCCGAAATTCTTATTTTTAGTGCCGCAATATTTAGGAATTCAGGCGTCATGTGCGCGTTATTCCACCAGACCTTCTTGGTGGCGAGCCATGCGTCTCCCAGTGTTGGTGGGAGGGAGGGATGGATGAAGAGGGGGAGGGAGGGAGGGATGGATGAAGAGGGGGAGGGAGGGAGGGATGGATGAAGAGGGGGAGGGAGGGAGGGATGGATGAAGAGGGGGAGGGAGGGAGGGATGGATGAAGAGGGGGAGGGAGGGAGGGATGGATGAAGAGGGGGAGGGAGGGAGGGATGGATGAAGAGGGGGAGGGAGGGAGGGATGGATGAAGAGGGGGAGGGAGGGAGGGATGGATGAAGAGGGGGAGGGAGGGAGGGATGGATGAAGAGGGGGAGGGAGGGAGGGATGGATGAAGAGGGGGAGGGAGGGAGGGATGGATGAAGAGGGGGAGGGAGGGAGGGATGGATGAAGAGGGGGAGGGAGGGAGGGATGGATGAAGAGGGGGAGGGAGGGAGGGATGGATGAAGAGGGGGAGGGAGGGAGGGATGGATGAAGAGGGGGAGGGAGGGAGGGATGGATGAAGAGGGGGAGGGAGGGAGGGATGGATGAAGAGGGGGAGGGAGGGAGGGATGGATGAAGAGGGGGAGGGAGGGAGGGACGGATGAAAGAGAGATGGAGGGACGGATGAAAGAGAGAGATGGAGGGAGGGATGAAGAGGGGGGAGGGAGAAAGAGTAAGGAATGTGATACTATCAGCTCCACTTGACAATATACAACATAAACATTTTAATCATTGAATGATTCGTGTTTGATACGCAAAACACAACCCACTGAAAATGATTTTCACATTCTCATAAAATGTTGGTCAGAAGATATCTAAACTTTCTGTATATGAATGTACTGAACATACTTCTATGTATAAAACATCACGCGTGAAAAATAGAGAGCGATTTGAAGATATATTTTCCGCAGGAGACTTTTGGCACTGAACAAAATATATATGTACCGTGCTTGAGATAGTTTGAACGGTTGTGAACAACCTGTTGTAGTAGGTGACCTCAAAATTAACAACTGAAAGAGCTTTGGTCTATAAAATTGGTGGCAAAGCCTTCACAAAACCTATAGACGAATAACATTACGCATCATAAATACCTGTTGAGTGTGCGCTAAGAAGCAGGTACACATTACACATTGAGTCAAAGGGTTTACACAACGACGCTCCTACTTCTAGAAAAGTCTAGGAAAGTCTAGAAAAGCCCGCAAAATGCCAAGGCAGACTTCGGTAAAGCCTTAGACTAATGTGATGACGGTGTATAAGGACGCACGAAAAGAACAACTGGGAAAGATAAGCGATTTGTATTCAGCTTCCTAACAAAAAAAAATATATGCCAAAACAGGTCTCGTTAACTTAGTAAAATCAGGAGCCACCATCGTGAAATGTCCCCAAGTGTTCCGCGAGTACTTACAAACCCCAATATTCTCTCTCTCGTATCCCGCACGGATTGGGACCCAAAATAAGCTCCTATAACCTCAATAGACAAATAACAGAGTCTAGCAGGCACAGAGAGCCTCCACACTGACGTACACCAAGTCTTCCAGTTGACTAAACAACAACGCAAGGTTCAATGAAGTCGAATTCAAACTCCTGCACAACCAACAAAAATTAACATAAAATTGGCCAGGGCCAGAATGGCCAAGAATGAGCACTATGCTCTCATCGGCTAAGGTCATGTACTTTGACCATGCACCACTTACCTCCCATGAATCTATCTATCATCACACAATACGCAATAAAAATGCAATACACAATCTATCATCAGTATCAATCTGGTACTGATCACACCATTGTTAGGTTAAGAACTGAACGTAGATTGATCGCTCGACAAATCACACATGTATGAAGACTATAGTGCTACTGACGCTAATCATTAAGAGAGGATTAATTAGGCACGATTACCAATGTCCAGTATATTAGGCTAAGGTGGAGGAGCGCCCCCGTGAGCCAGCACTCAGACCCGCCGGGAGAATGCCTCCAAGCCATCAAATCAATGTGTCTTGGCAATCAATCAGCACACCCTTGGAAGATGGCCAGCGACTGACTGGGTGGCCATTTCTTTCCCGCTTGTGCATCTGCAGCGTCGATCAGTTCCCTTCACCTCCGGCCAGCCTTCTCCTGCTCCCTCCCACCCTCTACAACAATCCCCTTCCCCCTCTACAACACTCTCCCTCCTACAACAACACTTCTCCTCCCCCCCCCCTACGACACTCAAATGACCCAAAAGGAATATAACAAAGCACTTGGGTAGATGTCACTAACGACCAGGCTGAGGCTGGCTCCCCACCCGTACATCAGTGTGTGCACATCCCAGCACATCTGACTTTACTACACATCACGCATATCCGCTCACTTTCCTTACTTCAAACACTAATTTGATTCATTTTTTCCGTTCTCTCTCCCCTACACCAGCTGCACCACTACCTCTCCTCTACACTGCTCTTCCCACCTTCCTCCTACAAAGAACCAGTTAACAGCGACGCTCCGATGTTTTCAACAATTTCCGGAGACGACCCCATCAAGCCGCAGTAACTAGACGACCCCCAACCTCTGACAAGCCATTTTTCTCCGATCATCCAAAATATTGATTGCACATCAATTATTCTTATTGACTTCGAAATTATCACTGCTTTTATACTCTCCATTTCTTGCTTACAAAATGTACAATTACCGTATCTCTCGGCGAATAGCCTGGATAAGACGACCGCCATTTTTGAGTTTCGAGGTTTGACCTCATAATGGTTGATAAAAGATAACCCAAAATATCATAACCATCTGTGGATAAATTTGGTCGGTGAGTACTAGACAGCTGAGGTGATGATATACCACTACAATCAATATCATACCTTAACCTGTATTACCTGTATTAACCTGTATTACCTGTAATAAGGTATCACATCTTAATGATAACCTGTCAATCGTTGGAATTGTCAGTACGTTGTCACAGTGAGGCACTTAAGGTCAATACTATAGGTAAGACTATCGCCTGTAGCGGTAGTTTAACTAAGGACCGGTTACCATACGCAATTCGTCCGCGACTCTTAAGTTCATTCCATCCAGCGGTCGACCCCACAGACGCATTCACAATTTTTTGCATGCTGTTCATTCAAAACCTGAATTTTCTCAAATGTAAATAAATATAATATATTAGCATATTATGCATATATAGGGATCGGATAGGTTAGGTGTTTAGGGTTTGTTGGCGATTATTTGTATTTCGTGGGTGAAGCATTTACAGCATTGTGGTTCGAAGAAAAGTCGTCAATGAAGCACTTGTTCCGGAAATGTTCGAACGTCATCAGTTGTGAGTAAACCGTTTTATAGTCATAAACAGGGGATATGGCGGGTACATTATAAGGCACGATAATATCTTATAATATTAATTTATATTTGAGAAAATTCCTGTTTTGAATGAACAGCATGTAAAAATTTATGAATGCATCTGTGGGGTCGATAGCTGAATGTAATGGACTCGAGTCGAGGACAGGTTAGTTGTGAGTCGCGTGTAAACCGTTTTTCATTCATAAACAGGGGGGGGGGGGGGGGTTTGGCGGCTGCATGGAATGGACTTTGGGCCTTAGTTTATGAGGACGGGCTAGATTAAGTGGGGTGCTTGGGTTCGTACGTTCCAGTGCCAGGATTCATCAAAAATTGACACAACGAGTTTCGAAGCCGGTACATCCTCAATCACAGCGGCTTGCAATAATTAAACAGTTTACGAACTCCAAAGTGCTACGAGGTTGTTTATAATAATATTCATGGATTGCGAGGTTTGCCAGTTCGTAAACTATTTAATAAATTTAAAAGCCACCATTATTTATAATTATTAAAAGATGTACAGTTTACGTTGGCGGCCGCATAGACGCTTGTTAGGCCTAATACACGCTACATTAGGCCCTAATACACGCTATATTAGGCCCTAATACACGCTATATTAGGCCCAAATACACGCTATATTAGGCCCTAATACACGCTATATTAGGCCCTAATACTCGCTATATTAAGCCCTAATACAGCTATATTAAGCCCTAATACATGCTATATTAGGTCTAATACAGCTGTATTAGGGCTAAAACACGCTATATTAGGCCTAATGCAGCTATATTAGGGCTAATACACGCCATATTAGGTCCAACTCACGATATATTAAGCGTAATTCACGCTATATTAGGCCTAATCCACCATTTATTAGGCCTAATAAAGTACATGTGTGTTATACTAGGCAGTGGAATACTTAATTAAGTTTGGTTTTACCTTCATTTTCCCGGACTATACAATAAAAATTGTATAGTCCGGGAAAATAAAGCTAAAACCAAACTTAAAATATTTTTTATTAAATATTTTTTAAATTACTGGGAAATTTATTTATTTCTACACTTTTGTATTAATAATACAAAAGTGGTTTGCTGGTGGTCCGTTACAACATATTGTAAGTATTTGGTCCAAATAACCAACATTTACTGTCATCTCGGGAGAATGGGTTGGATTAGATGAACACGAGCTGCGACATTTCACTTGAACAAAGAGAGATTAAAGGGTAAATAAAGGAAGAACTAAAGCAAATATAAACCGCGTAATGATAACAGGAGATATGATAGAAAACGGGAAGATCACGGCGTTTATCTGCTAAAGCTAAGGCGGTGTCCAGGAGCTAGCACCTGACCCTTAGAAGTATATTTATAGGAAAATTAACAATAAAAAAAAAACACACACCCAACACCCACCACACCCCTCACCCACCTCCCCATCACCCACCACACCCCTCACCCACCACACCCCTCACCAATTCATGGACACGACAATTACCCCAATTACAAACACACAGCACGCCATCCTGGCGCAGCCCGGGAATACTACCACCAAAATACTCTCTCACACACACACACACACACACACACACACACACACACACACACACACACACACACACAGCTAAAGCACGGGTGGGACACGAACAAGGGGACACAGGTGGAAACTTAGCACCCAGATGAGCCACAGAGCCGTTAGAAAGAATTTTTTCAGTGTCAGAGTAGTTAATAAATGGAATGCACTAGGAAGTGATGTGGTGGAGGCTGACTCCATACACAGTTTCAAATGTAGATATGATAGAGCCCAATAGGCTCAGGAATCTGTACACCTGTTGACTGACAGTTGAGAGGCGGGACCAAAGAGCCAAAGCTCAACCCCCGCAAGCACAATTAGGTGAGTACACACACACACACACCCACACACACACCCACACACACACACACACACACACACACACCCACACACACCCCCCACACACACACACACACACACACCGTCCTGCCGACCAGTGTAGGCGCCTCTATGGACCTGTGGCTCAGACACACAACAGTGTACAACGTAGAATGTTGGTAGCAAATCTTAATTATTATCGTCTGGATGCGACAACTTGTTAAGGTTGTCCTTAAACAGCAAGCGGCCTAAAAGCCTCATTGACACTCAGGTCCTGAACATAACTGACTACCTCCCCCCCCCCCACACGTTATCAGCATAGGCCTACTTATATCGCACTGTCTTCCCCTTTTTTTTAAGTGACAAACACTTCGGGAATGTTTTTTTTTAGTAGCTAAGGCCTATGCGTGCCTGTATCTGGTAGGCCTCAAAAGTGGTGAGTTTGGGAGAGTTTCCCATGCGTCTCTAGAGCAATGGCGACAATTATAGACGCGATTTACACAGGGATTGGCGAATCAGCCGCTGAAAGCTACCAATCCTCATCAAACTCGTTATCTTCTTGAGATGATTTCGGGGCTTTAGTGTCCCCGCGGCTCGGTCCTCGACCAGGCCTCCACCCCCAGGAAGCAGCCCGTGACAGCTGACTAACACCCAGGTACCTATTTTACTGCTAGGTTACAGGGGCATAGGGTGAAAAACTCTGCATTTTTTCCCGCCGGCGCCCGGGATCGAACCCGGGACCACAGGATCACAAGTCCAGCGTGCTGTCCGCTCGGCCGACCGGCTCGTGGCCAAGAGCTCTTCCCCCTTCTCTAAGCTCGCCTATCTTTCCCTGTGACCCCATTTCCCCTCGCATACTCCATATTCCCTACCCCATTCCTTCTCGTAAATAACACTTTATCCCGCTTTGTAAATCACAGCCTCCGGGTCCAGTCGGGTAGTTCCTCCCTCACCCCGTGTTGCCCAACTCCTTCCGCGCTCGTCCCCTCGTACATCCCTCTCCCTTCCCCTCACGTAGTTAATGCTTTATCCTCTCAGGTGCCCAACCCATCTTCTCATGCAGCCAATTCCCCTTTTCCTTCATGCGGTCAATCCATCCATCCTCTCATTCAGTCAATCCCCCCTTCCCTTCATGCAGTCAATCCCCCCTTCCCTTCATTCAGTCAATCCCCCCTTCCCTTCATGCAGTCAATCCCCCCTTCCCTTCATGCAGTCAATCCCCCCTTCCCTTCATGCAGTCAATCCCCCCCTTCCCTTCATGCAGTCAATCCCCCCTTCCCTTCATGCAGTCAATCCCCCCTTCCCTTCATGCAGTCAATCCCCCCCTTCCCTTCATGCAGTCAATCCCCCCCTTCCCTTCATGCAGTCAATCCCCCCCCTTCCCTTCACGCGGTCAATCCCCCCCCCCCTTCCCTTCATGCGGTCAATCCCCCCCCTTCCCTTCATGCAGTCAATCCCCCCTTCCCTTCATGCAGTCAATCCCCCCCCTTCCCTTCATGCAGTCAATCCCCCCCCTTCCCTTCATGCAGTCAATCCCCCCTTCCCTTCATGCAGTCAATCCCCCCTTCCCTTCATGCAGTCAATCCCCCCCTTCCCTTCATGCAGTCAATCCCCCCCTTCCCTTCATGCAGTCAATCCCCCTTCCCTTCATGCAGTCAATCCCCCCCCCTTCCCTTCATGCGGTCAATCCCCCCCCTTCCCTTCATGCAGTCAATCCCCCCTTCCCTTCATGCAGTCAATCCCCCCCCTTCCCTTCATGCGGTCAATCCCCCCCTTCCCTTCATGCGGTCAATCCCCCCCCCCTTCCTTTCATGCAGCCAATCCATCCTTCCCCTCATGCAGCCAATCCCTCCTTCCCCTCATGCAGCCAATCCCCCCTTCCCTTCATGCAGCCAATCCCCAATTCCCCTCGTGCAGCCAATCCCCAATTCCCCTCGTGCAGCCAATCCCTCTCCCCTATTTAACCCATCCTCTTTCCAAAGGTTGGCAATCCCCCTTTGTAAACTCATCCCTGGAGAAGTCATATGAACTCTGCGAAGGAACCAATCAGAGGAAAGGCTACGAAGATGCTACCCTCTGAATGGTAGTTTCATAAGAGGATAGTTGAGGCAAGGAGAATATCCAATTTGAGCTGCGAACGATAAAAATCCTTCAAAGCCTGAGGTCATTCGCCAGACAGACGTGTTCATATACCCTCCCTTCAAACCCCCCCCTTTCCCCCCTTCCGTCCAAAGTGGACGCAAAGTGGTGTGAAGGAGTCCGGCAAAAAACGAACAATCCTACCCATCCTGTCTGGGATGCTCTCGGACGTAGGTTCGAATCCTTGTTACGGCCCTTGTGGATTTGCTCATTTAACCCTGCCCCATGTTGTCACTGCTGTTATTGCTAACGAGGACACTAGCGCGAACGAAGACGTGATGGATGGTAACAAATGCGGAGGGGTTACCATCGTGCCATCACCGAGGGCCTACCTTGCGATGATTTCAGGGGCTGAATATCCCCGCGGCCCGGTCCTCGACCAGGCCTCCTCGTTGCTGGACTGGTCAACCAGGCACCAGGCCACCCAACTCTGTCGAAATTGATTGTATTTTACCCGAACTGCGACACCAGCGACTTCACCCTTGAATGCCGTCCTGCCAGTGGTTCGTGAGCCCCCGGCAGCCGTAGGTACTAATACTGGATCCAGTATTAGTATCTCACTAATACAAACCCGTCACGAACGGTCACAGATGGATTACTTGTGTATGGGGAGTGGTAGGGGGATTAAAGACATTTTTGCTGTCATATAAACACTGTGGCTTGTCCCGTGAGGCATAGCCCACTTCGAGTGGCTTGTCCCGTGAGGCATAGTCCACTTCGAGTGGCCTGCCCGTGTGGCATAGTCCACTTCGAGTGGCTTGTCCCGTGAGGCATAGTCCACTTCGAGTGGCCTGCCCGTGTGGCATAGTCCACTTCGAGTGGCTTGTCCCATGAGGCATAGTCCACTTCGAGTGGCTTGTCCCGTGGGGCATAGTCCACTTCGAGTCGCCTGCCAGTACCATGACAGGTGAAGGCTCAATCTTGGAGACTCTCCTAAATCAAACCTGGTGAGTCCAGGACCGAGCAAGCGTCCTCGCGAGTGCTGCTGAGTATACCGGAGTCTGTAGTATACCTACACATATGACTATACCATGTGTAGATGTGTTTATGTATGCGAAGTGATGCCCGAATATCCCTACTGGCGCTCCTATTCTCTTGTATGTTGTTGTTGGTGGTGTTTTAGACTCAGCTACTCTGAACTAAAGTGGCAAGTACCACGGGCTATGGTGAGCAAGTAGTGGACTTAACTGTGGGATTTTGTAACTGCAGCAGTGTTAGGAAGCCGTAGAGTGAGGCGAGTCATGAAAAAATAAGGTCAAGACAAGGTGCCCCATCGAGTAAGCTGAGTATCGTTCAGTAACACTGTTACACCTCACTGATTACTTTGTGTGCATGACGCTTTGTCATGTAAAAAACTAACACCAAGCCATGTACGCACAATCCAGTAAACGATAAACTATAACGGTTATGCAGGCGAGGAGTCACAATAACGTGGCTGAAGTATGTTGACCAGACCATACACTAGAAGGTGAAGGGACGACGACGACGTTTCGGTCCGTCCTGGACAATTCTCAAGTCACACAATCGACTTGAGAATGGTCCAGGACGGACCGAAACGTCGTCGTCCCTTCACCTTCTAGTGTGTGGTCTGGTCAACATAACAGTTATGTACACAGTAGCATCTATGAATTTTTCTCCCTCGTATCACATTGTCCTACCCCGAACATTTACATGCTGGCAGCTACATCTAGAATTTGGATGTGAACTGACTCCTGCTCCCTGCTCGAATCCATGTTACTGTCAACATTTTGCATGTCCAATAATTTCCTCGAGCTGATTAGGCTATTTAAGCCATTTTCCCCATTTAAAGAGAAATGGCTGGGTAATGGAAGGAGGGGGAAGTTCATCTGCTTAGTTGTATACATTGGTTTTTCATTTGATATATACATATAGTGTCCTGAGCACATTTTTTGCCAGTTTGGAGTTCCTCTCCTTGAGATGTGAAACTTCTCATTTGGGAGCCAAGTGCCTCCTCCCGTTTAAGAATCACAACTCAAGGCACTCACTACGCCTTTGACAACCTCTGTAGCTTGTCAGTCATTGCTGCAAATTGGTGACATCCTTACATTAGGTTGTTAGGAGAGAAAATTTGTTTTTCTTTCCTTTCAACCTTTTCATGTAGCCAATCCTGCTTCCCCTCCTATCACAGTGACCACAATATCCAAAGTTACTCTTCAATAATATGCCTAATGGGTTCAGGTTACCCAATCCCTTCCCCTGATGTAACCAATATCAGGCATTCTACCCCCTCCCCCCTCCTATGAAGGCTATTTGACACCTCTTTTCAAGGATTAGTATTAGGCTAAGCCATATATTTTCCGCCTTTCAAAAAAAAAATCATTAGGATATATACCAGAGATTGAATAGGTATTTACATATAGGTTATTACTGGCATGTTTGTCTAAAAGATCAAAATAGTTTGACATCGGAGATATATAAATGGTGGTTCTCAAATAGGCGTGACCTAACACTCCCTCCCTCCCTCCCTAGCCGCCCACCTGCAGAACAGCTGGTGTGAGATGGGAGGGGGGGCGAGATGGGAGGGGGGGGGCGAGATGGGAGGGGGGGCGAGATGGGAGGGGGGGGGCGAGATGGGAGGGGGGGCGAGATGGGAGGGGGGGCGAGATGGGAGGGGGGGCGAGATGGGAGGGGGGGCGAGATGGGAGGGGGGGTGAGATGGGAGGGGGGTGAGATGGGTGGGGGGTGAGATGGGTGGGGGGTGAGATGGGTGGGGGGTGAGATGGGTGGGGGGTGAGATGGGTGGGGGGTGAGATGGGTGGGGGGTGAGATGGGTGGGGGGTGAGATGGGTGGGGGGTGAGATGGGTGGGGGGTGAGATGGGTGGGGGATGAGATGGGTGGGGGTGAGATAGGTGGGGGGTGAGATGGGAGGGGGGTGACATGGGAGGGGGGGTGAGATGGGAAGGGGGTGACATGGGAGGGGGGGTGAGATGGGAGGGGGGGGTGAGATGGGAGGGGGGGGTGAGATGGGAGGGGGGGTGAGATGGGAGGGGGGGGGTGAGATGGGAGGGGGGGGTGAGGTGGGAGGGGGGGTGAGATGGGAGGGGGGGGTGAGATGGGTGGGGGGTGAGATGGGTGGGGGGGGTGAGATGGGAGGGGGGTGAGATGGGAGGGGGGGTGAGATGGGAGGGGGGGGTGAGATGGGAGGGGGGGGTGAGATGGGAGGGGGGGGGGTGAGATGGGAGGGGGGGGGTGAGATGGGAGGGGGGGGGGGTGAGATGGGAGGGGGGGGGTGAGATGGGAGGGGGGGGTGAGATGGGAGGGGGGGAGAACATAGCGCGTAATGGTAGCCAAAAAGTGCGTCCTCAGCTGGAGGTGTGAATCACCATGGTAGTGCTGTACACAATGCTGAGCTGGGCCCGCCTCCTCAACACACACACACACACACACACACACACACACACACACACACACACACACACCCACCCACCCACCCACCCACCTGCTCGAAAATATACAGGCGTGTATGACCGTGCGCGTACACATACAACCAGCTGTGTTCATTGTCCTTAATACACCCAATACCTTGTTTTGTGTGTACTTTCAAAGTACATCAAACGTCGATAATTGTTATGTCTCACTTCATTTAATTCAATGATAATTTGTGTCATTATAATTGATGTTGTCTCTTCTATTCACAGTTTTGACATGATCTACTTCAGCGGGATAATATCTGGGCCACTGGGCCCCCACCACAATAGCTGGGTCCTGCCCACTGGGCCCCCACCACAATAGCTGGGTCCTGCCCACTGGGCCCCCTACCACAACAAACAACTGGATCCTATTTGTTGTGGTGGAGCGACCGCCCCACCACCTTCAGCTGTTGCTTTTTAAATGTTAAACCAAGCAAATTAACGAAGCAGGGAGCGTGAATAAGGCACGATATTGATCGGTTCCCCTGACCATGTGAGAGTAACTACAGTCTCCTTTCCCAGCTAATCTCGCCACAGAAGTGTGTTAAGGAATACTCAATTGCCTATCCCTCCTACCTGAATTATTTATCTAAAGTAAGATGTGTGTGTGTGGTTTTAAGACAGAGCGAGTATATATTCTGGAGCCAATCGTACTTAAAAGACTCCAAAATACCACCACTTTGGAGTACCACTCCAAAGTAGTTTGGAGTGGTACTCCTTTGTACAAAATGGTACTTTGGAGTACATTATATCACTTCACATTATTAGAAGCATACCCTATACATGCTACAGTCACAGGTTGCTAAAACTAATGCAAAGCAAATCAGCCAAGAGCCTATCTACCTAGCCTACTAAAAAAATGTGTTATTATTGATAATAATGTCTTTAAAACATCACTAAATTTAAGAAAATGATTTTAGACTAGGCTAGTGAAACTATAAACTATATTTTTAAAAAAAGTAGTTTCCTTATATTTCTCCCAAATAAAAGAAAGAAAACAATCTTAATTATTTAAATAATATATATATTATGAGTCTGCAGTTTGCCGCCTCAGTGACGGGTTATTTCCGATGCAATTATTTGAATGAGTTGCACTACCATATGTCAACATGATCTTGCAATCTTTCCTTAATTCTCTTATTAATATTCCTTTCATTACCCTAAGCACTTAGGCTGGACGGTAGAGCGACGGCCTCGCTTCATGCAAGTCGGCGTTCAATCCCCGACCGTCCAAGTGATTGGGCACCATTCCTCTCCCCTCCCTCCCCACCCCATCCCAAGTCCTTATTCTGACTCCTTTTAAGTGCTACATAGTCGTAATGGCTTGGCGCTTTTCCCTGATAGTCCCCTCCCCTTCCTTTTCCTCTCCTATCACTCTTCTCACATTCATTCTCTCCTCTCTTACCTCACAATCTGTACACTGTTCTCATTTTTACCTAGCACTGCTCAAGTACCTTTTTTTTCTCTTCCTCTTCCAACAAATCTTCCCTCAGTTTTAGCCAACAGTTCAAATCTCTGTCTTGCCTTTCTCTACCAAAGTCACGACATCCCATTTCCTTTCTCTCTCTCTCTCTCTCAATCATTCTTTTCCTACATTGACCTTTAACTTTCTTCTTTCTTCTAATGTCAGAGTATGGACGTTCCAAAGGCACTGCAGTTTCCACATAAGCATTATATAACGCAATTATGAATGAAGACATGGACTCAGGAGGAATCAATAACCACTAAATATTTCTTCAGTCTTGTCTAGCTTGCCTGTTAATGTATTACCACTGCATCGGCGTAAGATCTTAACATATATAAACTAGCCTATGTCCCAACTGCAATTTATTGTACAGTCGTGCCTGATCAACCAGCTGTAATTCATGTTAGGCTGCGAGCAGGGGCGTCTAACTGTCTGATTGACCAGACCACCATCCAGGAGACCCAGTTAGAGCCCGAGCAGCTGAAACCCGCCAAACACACACCGAAACGACGACGTTGGTACAACGTTCGAACAAGTTTTAACACCACCTAACCAGTTATAACAACCAATATAGCAAGTTGTAATAACGTTCTAATACGTCATAAACACGTTAAGCCAAGATGTAACAACTTTATTGCAAGTTGTAACAAGCGGAAAAGAGAGACAGTTTCGGTTTATGTTTCCAGGGAACATTGATCATTGGAAGGTACCTCAAGGTACACGCACAGTCACGTCAAAAAATAAAGCCTCCAAAAAGCAAAGGCTACAATAATACCTTGTAGAAGGCTCACAACTCACAGCTGCCGCTCAGAAACACCTTAACGTTCCACCTTGAAGAAAAAAACAACCGCTGTAAATCTCAACAGCAACCCTAATATATCATAGTCGAGAGTTTTCTCCTGGAATAAATCTTCAATTTCAACATGAACGCTGCCAGCCGCCATGTTTGAAGACAAAAGCCTCAGATCAAGACGCCAGAATGAGGGCGAGAATACCGCTGGCTTATTGAATACTTTCGTGGTATCAAATGGTATCTTGCCTAGGGCCCTTGGGCCAGATTCACGAAAGCACTTACGAACCTGTACATCTTTTCTCAATCTTTGGCGGCTTTGTTTCCAATTATTAAACAGCTAATGAGCTCCGAAGCACCAGGAGGCTGTTTATAACAACAACAACAGTTGAATGGGACGTTGTTATGCTTGTAAATTGTTTAATAAATGTAACCAATGCCGTCAAAGACTGAGGAAAGATGTACACGTTCGTAAGTGATTGGGTAAGTGCTTTCGTGAATCTGGCCCCTGGACTAATAAACGGTTCGTTCTCACTATTTTCCCATTCCGTTTAGATGCAAAAGTTTTGCCTAACTAGAAACATACGCAGCCCGACCTCGCGAGAGTTAACCCCCAGCAAACCACCTATGCATATGTATATAGAAAACATCAACATCAGTGCTTTAATTATTAACAATACGTCGCATTTTCATCAGATTAGTCGAGACCGTACAAAAATACGACGTATTAGATGAGCGGTCGGGTTGAATAAGAAACATAGAATTCAGATTAACGACGACCACGCAAGTGTAGCCTAACCTAACCTTCAGCAGCAAATAGTCTAACACTCGTGTCTCGGGTGTAATATGCATATGGTATTACATATTATGGGTTTATGAATACGTTGGGTTATGGCTAGGCTGATCTTGGCGAATTTACATAGTCCCCCCGACATTATAAATTAACGGCGAAGACCATTTGTTCAGTAAAAATCTAAACAACATTTTTATTTTGTAAATTTAAACCAAATCTTAAAGAATAAACTTCTTTGTTTAGCCAACACGAGGGAACTATGTGTAAAGTAATTAGCGTGCAACAAAAATTAAGCTGAATTAGATCTAGGTATCCCCATCTCTACTGTCAAAACTATATTAGTCCAAACCCTTAGGTCTTTTTTTTTATTATTATTATTTTCTACTAAAGACGTGGCCACACATTTACAATGCTAACTAGCATATATACATTTTCTTCTGTCCTCCATGGACAGGGTGAAAGATTTGTCAAACATACAGATTAGGGATTTATTGAACAACCACAGAAGGTGATCGTAGTGCTTTTAAAATGTTAGGCTCAGCTATATACGTAAATACATAGATACACAGATTTATGAATGCATTAATGTGAATTTATAATGGTGAAATGTAATTCTGATCAGCTTTATTCTTTATACACATACATACACACACATACATACACATATATTTGTCTCTCTTACTCTGACAGGGTGAGATAGCTGACAAGAAAAACTAGTGTGCAATTAAGAATTTAACCACTGAAGGTGATTAAGATGCTTTTACAAGCTCCGGTTATATAGTTACAGTACATGGTTAATCTAGGGTACAAGTCCAATATATCATCAAGTGTTCTAGTACTCATATGGTAGTTCAGGTCTGATAGGAAAGAAATTACTGACTCCCAACGACCTGAAAGCACTAGTATAAAAAGCTATGATTTGTTCAGATCTGAAACCTATATCTATGGGCAGCACAAAACATCCACCTGACTGTGCGACACAGTGGTTACCAGGATCAGGTTGGGTTACTAAACCTGTGGCAGGTGGCTGCAGGTGACGGATCTCCCAATCCTGAGAACTCCAGGTGCAAACTCTGAGCAGGAACTGGGACATGATCTCGCTTTGAAATTACTGTACTTTATTCACTCTCGTGTTCTTGAGGATATCCTCATATTGCTCCCAAAATTTGCCAGTGCAGGCTACTGAACATACGGCCCTGTATGACTAACCATCCTGCGAGATGGGGACTTTTAGTATCCCTGCTACCTTATTCACTCTTGTGTTGATGATATCCTCATAATGCACCCAGAGTCTGCCAGTGCAGACTGCCTATCACATGCCTCTGTATGACTAACCATCCTGTGTGATGGGGATTTTTTTAGCATCACGTAGCTATTTTTTTGACACACTGTACTGCCCTTCATATAGACTAAGGTAGCTGCACAAATGCAGATATACCTAAATGTGTTAATATAAAAAAAAATCCTTTAACCTTAATGAAAATGATGACAAATTTAACTGATCAGAATCATTCTTCAGTGTAAAGGAACTACCAAGATGCAACAATTCAGCCTCTTCTTCAGGATTAAAGTTTAATTTAATTATTGATTTAGGGCGTTAAAAATCAAATGGATTTTTTATCCAAATGCTTTTATTTACTGGATCAAATTTTCTTCACTGGAAACTATTTAAAGCTTTGGGATGGATAAGCGAGATGTAACAGTATCTCTAGTTTTAATTCTTTTAAGATATCTTCCTTGACAATGTTCTCAGCAGAGTTGTAACAATGCTGGAAACATATTGAGTGTTTGGTGGGTAGATAACTTTTAATTCTCGTTTGCCACAGCTTTAACATCTTCTGAAACCCTTCAAAATATTCTAATAGATTGGAAAATTATTACCACTTTTTTCTTGAAGTTTCAAATTTAAATCGTGAAAAAACTAAACATATTGTTATGTAGGTTAGATTAGCATATTAAAAGCACTACAATCACCTTCTGTGGTTGATTATTCAATAAATCCCTGAACTATATGTTTAAATAGATCTCTAACCCTGTCCATGGAAGCCAGAAGAAAATGTATATATGCTGGTTAGCATTGTAACTGAATGGCCACGTCTGGTAGAAAAACAAACTATTATACCATTATACTATCCACATCTGTCTTGTTCCTATCCACACCCACCACCACCTTCCGGCCTGCTTCAACCCTTCTCCACCTACTTCCTTGTCTCCATCCATCCATCCCATTCATCACACTAATTGATTCTATTTCCTATTCTCTACTTTTCACCTAATCCTCAACACCTATCATTCAACTCTTGCCTCCAGCAGAACAATAACATTCCTCTAACCCTCCTGCTCCTCCCCGTGTCATTCCACACAGCTACTCCCACATCCGCCAACATCACCCCCACCCCCCCACCCCCCAGCCAGACACTAGGCACACATGTCACCACCAATTTACCTTTCATAACAACCAGCTGGGAACCCAGCTGCTGTAACTGAGCCCTTCACGCGTCCCCCCCTTCCTTCCTTCCTTCATTCATTCCTTCCCTCCAACACGCTACCTTCACTTCCTTCAATCTTTCATGCCTCCCTTTCCAACCCTAATATGAGTGTGAACGTTTACTCTCCAGAGCACCAGGGCTCTCCAGAGCACCAGGGCTCTCCAGAGCACCAGGGCTCTCCAGAGCACCAAGGCTCTCCAGAGCACCAGGGCTCTCCATAGCCTGGCATGCTGCCCGTGTTAATCTATAGCCTAGCCTATGCCACCAGTACAATACTGATCAACAACCTATTTAACTCAATACATCAGATTGTCAGCAGCAGCGGCAGCGTCTAACAGCCTGGTTGACCAGACCACCAACCAGGAGGCCTAGTCAGATCGGGTCGCGGGGATTAATGATCCTTAGGCCCCCCCACCCCCTCAAGGGAACCTAAAAACATGTCCCTAATTTGCCCAAATAGCCTAATGAAAAAATAAAAAAATATATATATATATACACTGAACACTACATTTATTTCATTCGTGTAATTACCAAATATATGGCTTATCTTAAAAAAAATAGGCCTATGGGCAAGAGTCCGCAATAAATATGAATAATATTATTATTATTATTAACCACATCATTGCCTCTGGGCCTCCACCGATAGGCCTTCTCCGCCCCCCACCACCCCTTAGTCTACTCTCCATCCAACTAGCCCTCAGTCTTTTTTAACTAGCCATTATATCGACCAATTTACGAGGTCCGAGGTCAGAATTTGCAACTAGCAATATACAATAAAATGAAGTGACACGCGGCAGCCCGTCTCTAGGGAGGGATAGTGGCTGGGATGGTGTGGCTAGGCGGGATGGGGAGAGGGGGGGGGGAGGGGGTTTAAGGAGGCTAGCAAACCTAACAGGCTGCTGCTCCGAGCGACTAGCCCTGCCACTGGATAGTCCCCCCCCCGAGAGGTATACCCCTGGTTCTCAGTGTATATTCACTGCCTTTACCCTTGTCCTGGACTATCCACTCAAGACTAAAGTTAAGTGGCTAGTTGGTCAGCGAGGTAGTGTGGCGGGCTTAAGCCTAACACCAAGCCCAGCCAACCCAACCCGCCATGCGTCTGGAGCAGATTTAGGCCCGCGTCTGGAGCAGATTTAAGCCTGCGTCTGGAGCAGATTAAGCCTAACCAAACTATTCCCCCCAATTAGCAGAAAATGTTATTCAGAGAATCAGAGTGACGGAGGCGGACACGCAGGGGCGCCAAAATAGCAACTTGGCGCGTGAATGATGACCGCCGACCTCCCCCTTCTTTATTTTACGATGGCGATGTGCAATATATTTGGCTATAAATAGGCAGGGGAATGGCGTCAAAGTGTTGAGCTGTCAGGAGGGGGTCCATATACACCCCCCCCCCCCGGGGACGCCCCCTGTGATTGGCGCGCATGCGTGCGTGCGCGTATTGTGTCTGATGATTCTATGGAGGTGTTAAGACTCGTTAGTTAAAGAGTGTAGTCGATTCTCGTTGTTGGTGTGTTAGATTTAGCTACTCAGAACGTTCATGTAGCACGGGCTATGGTGAGCCCGTAAGTTAAGCTGGTTCTCGAAGTGTTTTGACCAACGTCAAATTTGCAAGGGTTTGCTTAATCAGACGCAGCGTTCTAACCAACACGAGCGCCCCAAGCTTTATCCGACCTCATGATGCGCATTAGGCTCGTCAGAGCAAACGTGTATTGATATTTCAAGTTTTAATAAAGCACTGAAGGAAGTGCTTTTTTGTTGGGTGTTCGTACTTGTAGCGGATGGTCAAATTGGAGTTGAAATGAGATCAAACAAATTATGGGAATACCCAAACACCATGATATATGATAGACCCCATGATCATATCTTGAAAACCGTTAAAATCATGTAAATAACAGCGACACCAGGAACCAGGGGAGCGAGATTAGCACGTTTTTAGCACACTCTTAGAAACTGAAGGGACGACGACGTTTCGGTCTGTCCTGGACCATTCTCAAGTCGATTGTGTCGACTTAAGAATTCGGACCGGGCTTGGAGTAAGAAGAGCTCCCAGAACCCCATCAAGCAAGGTATTATCATCATTGTGTCTTAACGTGTGTATATATAACTGTCCATATGATGAACGTACGTGTTTGATAATATAGATGAATATAACCGTGATACACATTCTTTACCTAAATAATTATTTCATGACCTTAGTCAGAGCTCAGCCAAGTAACGTGTGTCGCACCTGACAATGGGTCTGGCTGAGGACGACGACAACTCACTAAGCCAGAGGAAACCACATTGGGATACTTTCAAGTAAATATAATCGAAAGCAAAACCAGAGTACCAAACTGATTTAAAATATGTTGGGTTTACTGAAACGACAGTTCGATCCTAACACTGGCCATCCCCTCAGTGTTCGAGAGAGAACTCGATAAACACCTTCAAAGGATACCTGATCAACCAGGCTGCGAGCAGCCGCGTCCAACAGCCTGGTTCACCAGTCCAGCAACACTGAGACCGGGTCATGGACCTGACCGCGAGGACGTTGAACCCTGAAATCATCGCAAGGTGGGCAGATCCAGTCTCGGTTCGCAGTCAATAGAGGAATATACTCCTGAGCTCTACCTGGTCATCAGTGTATCCTCACGAGACTTGGGCGAGAGTCGCTTATCTGTAGACATGTAGGACTGTCCATCTACACAGTTAAATAACAACGTACTGGAGTGAACGATATGGAAGAAAATGCAAGATTGAACCAGTGAAGAGCACAGGTGCCATAGGCACAATCAGAGAGCACTGTATAAACATCAGAGGTCCGCGGTTGTTCAACGTCCTCCCAGCGACTATAAGAAATATTGCCGGAACAACCGTGGACATCTTCAAGAGGAAACTGGACGGTTTTCTAAGAGAAGTTCCGGATCAGCCGGGCTGTGGTGGGTACGTGGGCCTGCGGGCCGCTCCAAGCAACAGCCTGGTGGACCAAACTCTCACAAGTCGAGCCTGGCCTCGGGCCGGGCTTGGGGAGTAGAACAACTCCCAGAACCCCATCAACCAGGTATCAACCCTGGATGGCGACGCATTCAGTATGGACAAATGAGCAACAGTGCTGTGTTATAAGATTTTTAATGGGACGAGTTTAGCGATGAACGATTATCCTGATCACGAATTAGTGCTGGTTCATCAGAACTGATTAATAACGGTAGTTAATATTGTACAGTATAAAAAGAGATGGATATTTGCATATATTGTGATACAACTGTGTATATATATACCTGAAAACTCTTGACCCCCTGAAGGATTCGAACCCGGTGTGCTTTACGCACACTTGATGCCCCATGTCACCATAGCATGTTGAAATGATTTGATGAAATGTGCCCAATAATGCCACGAGTGTTGCCGGGTGGTGGGAGCATGTAGGTCTCGGCGTGACTTCCCAAGACTTTTAGACTGTGGCTGGCCGAGTGGTGTCACCAAGAAAGATAATGAGAATCTTGCTCTACTCAAAGCTGTCACTCTTGAAACAATTGCCTCCTCCATCGAGAGTCTAAGATCTCACGAGCACTGTGTCTACACCGACGGCTCAGTCCAGTCTTCTACTGGACGGACTGCAGCGGCATGTAGGTTCTATAGAAATAATATTTGCACAAAGTCTGTCAGTGTCAGGCTAAACAACTGGCTGACCTCCACACAAGCAGAACTAGCAGCATTACATTTAGCAACCAGCACATTAAAAAATATTGGAGGAGGAATAATATTCTGCGATTCAAAGTCTGCTCTTCAAGCAATCGAAAACTTCTCTTGGAAGATCGACAGCAAGAACCTCATACTCCCAATTATAAATGACCTAATTGATGCACAGAGTAAAGGGTCTCGAATTTCCTTTGTATGGATACCTTCACACATAAATATAACCCATCATAATGAGACAGACATTGCAGCCAAATTAGCGTGTAACAAGTTTGAAGTTGAATTAGATCTAGGTATCCCTATCTCTGCTGTCAAAACTGTATTGGTCCAAACATTCAGATCTGATAGGAAAGAACTTACTGACTCCCAACGACCTGAAAGTACTAGTATAAAAAGCTATGATTTGTTCAGATCTGAAACCTACATCTATGGACAGCACAAAACGTCCACTAGACTGTGCGACACAGTGGTTGCAAGGATCAGGTTGGGTTACCGTTACCTGTGGCAGGTGGCTGCAGGTGACGGGTCTCCCAATCCTGAGCACTCCAGTTGCAAACTCTGTGAGCAGGAACTACGGCATGATCTCCCGCACTACATCACTGAATGCCCAATTATTAGACCTTTCAGACCAGTTGGCATGAGGTACCTGGAGCTTTGCAATTACTTTATTCACTCTCGTATTCTTGAAGATATCCTCACAGTATACCCAAAATTTGCCAGTGCAGGCTATTAAACACATGACTCTGTATGACTAACCATCCTGCGAGATGGGGACTTGTATTACCACTGCTACCTTATTCAATCTTGTGTTGTTGATATCCTCAAAATGCATCCGGAGTCTGCCAGTGCAGACCGCTAATCACATGCCTCTGTATGACTAACCATCCTGTGTGATGGGGATTTTATAGCATCACCTAGTTAGCTTTTTTGACACACTGTACTCCACTTCATATAGTCTAGGGTAGCTGCACTAATGCAGATGTACCTAATATGTTAATAAAAAAAAAAAAAAAAAAAAAGTGGTTACAGCATTAGTGCAGCTACCCTAGACTATATGAAGTTTTGACACACTGTACTCCACTTCATATAGTCTAGGGTAGCTGCACTAATGCAGATGTACCTCATAACTTAATAAAAAAAAAAAAAAAAAAGTGGTTACAGCACTAGACTGCCCTGGCACACCGGGTTGGAATCCTTCAGGGGGTTAAGAGTATTCGGATGTATCTGGGCTTGGGGACCATTCAAGCATTATGCATATTATATATAAGAAAATAATGTAGAGGTTTTTATTTTATGATACTCATTTATTACTTTATAACCCCCATAGATTTTCAGAGGCACTTTGTTATGAATCAGGACTCAGCCTTGTTAATCAGGGGCTGCCACAGCCTAATGAATCAAGCCACCTCCCCCCCCCCGGCCATAACCTGTCGCACCTAACAACGGGCTGACAGAAAATTGTTCTAACACACCCACACGAGGACCTCCTAGGACAGGTTGAATATAAGTGATACTGCTATTATAACACGTCTTCACGGGCTCACCATAGACCGTGCTACTTGAAACTTTTTGTTCCAGGTAGCGAATCTTTAACAACAATCAACAAGGCGTCTTGGGAGTCCCTCAAGGTGGTGGTTAGAGGCTCTCAACAATTACTCCTTAGTACTTTTATTGGGCTTCTACTTTTCAATCGGGCTGTTAGGCATATTTCATCATATTTTGTATGTGTAGATTTAGAACATATCCGTCTTAATATTTTCTGTATGAAGATTATTGATGAATCTTTTTCCAGTCTGCATTCTAGAGAACATAATGTTCTCTAATGTGTTTTAATCTAAGGTTTTAATGTGTTCCCATAATTTACGCTTTATACAATCAATTAGGGCAGTAATTGATTTCTGCAATTTTTCCAGGCCATAGGCTAATAACTTAATAGTAAAAAGGAGAGACTAAACTACATAGGTTATATGCAGGCAATAATAGTGAGGATGATCGTTATAATTTTAATCTAGTTTCAGACGTATTGTGTGGGGGGGGTTGGGGGTAGGGGAGGGGGTTGGTGTTCCTCGTAACTCATGCCTCTTAGTTCTGGGACTAGCCTAGTGGCATACCTCTGATCTTTTTTCAGCTTCGTCCTGTGCTTGACAAGGTACGGGCTCCATGCTGGGGGAAGGGCTGCTGGGGCTATTAAAAAATTCTCGCAGGTGAATTCTAAACTAGTCTACAAACACATTGCCCAGAGCAGCAGCAGTAAGCCAAATCCAACATGATTCACAGTAGTAATTCTGCACCACAATAGTTTCACACTGAGTGGGCGGTATGGGGGGGGGAGAGGAAGTACTGTGTAGACATGCCAACCACAACAGCTGGAGACAGAACCAATCGAGCAAGGTCTCGGGGACTATACTGTTCTCTTAACATGAATAGCATGTTACCACCATTCACACATACACGCACATCTCTCCACTGTACTTTATAAACATGTTCCTTGTTCATAAAGTCCCCGTGTGGTGCAGTGGTAAAACACTCGCCCGGCGCTTCGCGAGCGCTTTGGCCTGGGTTCGTATCCTGGCCAGGGAGGATTGACTGGGCGCCAATCCTTAACTGTACGCCTCTGTTCACCCAGCAGTGAATGGATACCTGGTTGTTAAAACGATTTGGCGGGTCGTATTCCGGGGAACAATTAGGATTAAGGACCTGCCGGAAATGCTATGCATGCTAGAAACTTTACAAAAATGTATGAATTGTATATATATAAATACAATTTCAACAATAAAATTAAACATTCATGCTGCACTCTCTGAGACCTGGAAATACTAATGTATATTTAATACCTTCGTCACGTAATGACAGCAACAAAGCCTCGTGATTACACAAATAGGCAGAGTTTTGTTCAACCTGATGCCTCTGTTCACCTGGCAGTAAATAGGTACCTGGAAGTTAGACAGCTGTTACGGGCTGCTTCCTGAAGGTAGGTAGGTAGGTGGGTTTACTCACCTAGTTGTACTCACCTAGTTGTGCTTGCAGGGGTTGAGCTTTGGCACATTGGTCTCGTCTTTCAACTGACAATCAACTGGTGTACAGGTTCCGGAGCCTATTGGGCTCTATATCTACATTTGAAACTGTGTATGGAGTCAGCCTCCACCACATCACTTCCTAATGCATTCCATTTGCCAACCACTCTGACACTAAAAAAGTTCTTTCTAATATCTCTGTGGCTCATTTGGGCACTCAGTTTCCACCTGTGTCCCCTTGTGCGTGTTCCCCTTGTGTTAAATAGACTGTCTTTATCTACCCTATCAATTCCCTTCAGAATCTTGAATGTGGTGATCATTCCCCCCTAACTCTTCTGTCTTCCAGCGAAGTGAGGTTTAATTCCCGTAGTCTCTCCTCGTAGCTCATACCTCTCAGCTCGTGTACTAGTCTGGTGGCAAACCTTTGAACCTTTTCCAGTTTAGTCTTATCCTTGACTAGATATGGACTCCATGCTGGGGCTGCATACTCCAGGATTGGCCTGACATATGTGGTATACAAAGTTCTGAATGATTTTTTACACAAGTTTCTGAATGCCGTTTGTATGTTGGCCAGCCTGGCATATGCCGCTGATGTTATCCGCTTGATATGTGCTGCAGGAGACAGATCTGGCGTGATATCAACCCCCAAGTCTTTTTCCTTCTCTGACTCCTGAAGAATTTTCTCTCCCAGATGATACCTTGCATCTGGCCTCCTGCTCCCTAAACCTATCTTCATTACATTACATTTGGTTGGGTTAAACTCTAACAACCATTTGTTCGACCATTCTTTCAGCTTGTCTAGGTCTTCTTGAAGCCTCAAACAGTCCTCTTCTGTTTTAATCCTTCCGTATACGCCCTCCGTATAACCCGTATAATCCGTATAACGATACACTGAATTATACATATCAACATTATACATACATCCTGAATACTCGGCTAAAAAAAACATTACTAACAATTCATCCCCACAAGCCACACACCCCTCGACCCGCGCCTGGAGTGGACTCCAACACTCGCCAGGAGTGGCAACATGGGACGTGAAGTGCCAGAAATACATGTATCCTCCACCACCCAGCAACACCGAGAGGGGGTACATACACCCCAGGTGTACCAAACCCCTCTTTCCCCAGACCTGCACCAACACCCCCCCCTCTCTCTCTCCCCCCAAACCTGCACCCTCTCTCTCTCCCCCCCCCCCAGACCTGCACCCCCTCTCTCGCTCTCTCTCCCTCCCTCCCCAGACCTGCACCAGAGGGTCAACACTGCCTTGTCTTACGACCACAACCACGACAAGGCCACGCATGCCACGCAACCACGTCAATTCAGCGCTGGCTGACAAGCAAATCGACGCCACGCTGCAAGAAACGCAGCCACGTCAACCCGCTGCAAGAAACAACCCCGCTAATACACAGCAAGTAACACCACAAGCACGCCTGACCAAAGAGCCACAGCTCAACCCCCGCAAGCACAATTAGACGAGTACACAGCTAGGATCACAACCGCACCCAAACAAAAGGGGAACAATCTTAGACTCCTCTCTAGACCAGGGGCCCAGATTCACGAAGCAGTTACGCAAGCACTTACGAACCCATACATCTTTTTCAATCTTTGGCGGCTTTGTTTACAATGATTAAACAGTTAATGAGCTCCAACTCACCAGGAGCCTAATTATAACAATAGCATCAGCTGATTGGGAAGTTTTCATGCTTGCAAACTGTTCAATAAATGTAACCAAAGCAGCCAAAGATTGAAGAAAGATGTACACGTCCGTAAGTACTTGCGTAACTGTTTCGTGAATCTGGCCCCTGATCAACTATGTCAACAACATCCTACAACACCAACAGCCAAGTGAAACATTTGTGTACTATTCACAACCATCGTACGCTTCTCACGGTTACCAAGCAAATCAGATTTTTGGTCTTTTCCGTGACAATAACATTGAAATTGAAATAAGTTTATTGAGGTAAAATACACACAAAGGGATGAGGTAGCTCAAGCTATTCTCACCCCGTTCAGTACATCGTGTTCATACATATATACACACACATCACAAACAATAAACATATTGCCGAACATTCTGAGAGATAAACATCTACAATTCCTCCTTTACACAATAACATGGTAATATTGTTTTAAGTCTTTGAAGAAATCATCTAATGCTTAAACACGAAAACGCTTTGACGTTGAAAATGTGCACAAAATGCAAGTACAGGGTATAGAGTATTGACACAGACACGACTATAAAATTATCATCCTTTGAACAAATCCTCAAGGGCCGTGATGAGGGTTCGAACCTACGTCCGGGAGGATTTCTTCATTTGATGCATCACGCAATTGTGATTTCTGTGTGTAATTATCATCCTTTATCTGGACGGTCTGCTGCTTTTGACAGTAACCATCCCATCCGTCCCTTTTTAGACGGTATATTGAGAACAACCATCCGATCCGTCTCTTTTTAGACTGAATATTGACACACATATAGAACAATTTAGCAAATCAAGTTAGCCAGCCATCAGTTAATAACGACAGTACCTAAAAATGTAAATTGCAAATATATATTTTCTATACACCAGGTCAACAAAACTTTGTATTCATGATTTTTCCCATTGCCTTTCCAAGCTTTTCCGTGACCATGGCAACCCTGGCTATGCTCCCCCACAACTACGTCAACACGCCATAATAAACAAAATCTTGCCATAAAGCAGCACAACCACACCAAGCAACAACAGCCTGGTGGACCAAACTCTCACAAGTCAAGCCTGGCCTCGGGCCGGGCTTGGGGAGTAGAAGAACTCCCAGAACCCCATCAAGCAGGTATCAAGCAGATATCAACCAGGTTTTAACACACTCAAACTCACACCCCGTAAACCACACACACACACACACACACACACACACACACACACACACACACACACACACACACACACACACACACACACACACACACACACACACACACACACAAAGACATGGTTGTCCTAACCAGCCGAGATCAACCGGCAACAAGAAGCGTCTTGAACAGGTCCTTGACAGAAACAATTGCTAAATACTCCACCCCCCTGACCGAATGCAAGTCGCTTCCTAAAAAAAAAAAGTTGCTTCGCCAACGGATTTCAATCATCCCAACACTGTTCGCCCGAACCCAACCTACCCAAAGCTAACACAGCCTAACGATTCATACGGTTTTAATAATTAGAAAACAATCACCGGGAAGCACGTGAGTATATTGTGCCTGCACCTGATCACTCACTGTCTACCCGGCAAACGTCTAGGAAATAAGACATTGTTCAGATAAATACGGTTATTTAGCCATGTAATGCTTCAAATAATTAATGCAAACTAAAATGCCTACACAGCTAAAATAGCTAGCTACAAGTGCAGAGACGGTAGTAAGTATGTGGAACAAGGATAGTAAAGTGGACAACACAGTGGTGGCAGTCGTGTGGCTGTGGTGGGTGGGGGATAGTGGGTGTGGGTGGGTGGAGATGGGTTGCAAAGTGGGGCAGAGTTGTGGGGGACGGGTGGCGAAGGAGGTGGGCGGTGGTGGAGCGCCGTGTGGGCAAGACAGAAATTAGGTTTATCTTGGACATTATGCGTGCATTAGGCGTCTGGTTATAAATGGTGGTGGGGAGGGAGGGAAGGGGCATTACATTTCCATGTTGGGAGAGACCAATATGTCACACCTCTAGGCAAATATGTCCTCAAGTCTGAGAAATATAACAGCGGTAACAGCACAGATGACGACGGTAATTGTATTACAATGTATGGCTATTATCGCACGAGGGAATAATAGTAAGGGACAAATATTCCTCGAGCTAAACATGTCAGCTTGATTAATGGTCGCAATTGCACAGCTCTTCCAATTATTAAGCAAAACATATATGCAGAACAATTAAACATCAGCAAGAATGTATGTCCTCTACTTTGTCTATTATATTTTCAAGGTGTCTTAGCATTAGCGAAGCCTAGCGAGTCCTCTCACCAGTGCTGGTACTGGTCTACGAATATATAATACAATACTGAACGCTAATTATAATTTTAACTGCCTAGAATTTATGAATAAAACATCTAAAGCCTGAAACTGGCTTTATCAATTCGTCAAATCAAAAATTTAGAACGCTTAGTTATCCTAGCAATAACAATGTTAATTACCTCGCTATAATTTGCTTCTTCAAGTTGACTAACTTTGCTAAATGGCAATAGTAGTCGGTGCCACCATGCCAGACCCGGCACTACCTCCCCCCACTACCCCTTGAGTGCCAACATGCAGACCCTCAACCCCGCCCCCCCTGAACAAGACGCCACAGCCTACCCACCTTGAGAATTGTTGACCTGCCACACACCCTCCTGGCCCGTGTGTCAATACATCCACCTCCAGTATCTGGCCAATAAAGTATCCACTGTAACGTTCACTCAAACTCCATCCTGGGGGGACCGCTTCAACTGTTTGTTTAATATTACGCAATAAGCACCACCAAACTTTTTCTTTTTTCCCCGATCAATTCACGAGTTTTAAAAGATAACGCTGCAAATACGGCTTCAATTTTCTACACCAAATGAATTTATCTCATCTATAGTGGGACACACACAACGGGTTGCTGAAGTCAGCAATGAAAGCAGTAAAGAGGAGCAGCCCTACACACCGGCCCCCCGTCACCACCACCACCAACATGTGACTAACTCCGCCAAGTTAGTTACTGGCCCTTGGGAGCCATACTGTTGACGGCAGGTATATTTTGCGGTATATTCTATCCCTCTGCCACTGCACAGACAACAACAAACGCCAACACAAGTCATCCCAAAATATACATCTATTTAGTGTGACTCGAGAAAGTGGATTGAATTTAGCGTTAAAATAGGGTTTAAAATTGTCGACGTTAAATGGTAGGTGGACTCAGCGGGAGCGGGCCATCAGAGTTGCTAGCCCTGACTTTTCTCCGCCTCATTCACAGCCAGACGCCCACCGTGCTAAAGTCTCCTGTGTTAACCAATCACATTTACCCTCTCTGCAAACATCTGCATTTAATTGGCCGAATGCTTTGACTCAATTATGAGTCAAGTACTTCCTAGGCCTTGCGGACCCGGAGACAAAACTTTTTAACTAGTGGAAGTATTTTTTTTATATAACACACACACCTCGTAAGTGTGTGTTAGTATAGGGGTATGTTGATATGCATTTTGTCACTGCTAGTTTTTCCTATTGAATGTGGAGGTGTCAACGGATGCAACAAATATGATGATTGATTGATTAACTTGTTATGCACCCCATACCCATCTCGTGGGCGGTGGTGAAATGGGACAGAGGCACGTAATGGGTTTAGGAACTGAAACCCATAGTTAATTTAGCCAAGCACCTGATAATCTTGTGAAACTGGTTACACAATTGTTAATATTACATACAGAAATACATATATACATGCATATACATAGTATATCTTTGTATACTTGTCAAGCAGGTATTCCTTTAAGCATATTTGGTTAAATATAATAATTACGTCATTGTTTTGGGGGACAGACAGCCAGATTCTATTTATTTATACGTGTTAGGCTTATATCAAGGTACCCCTCGAGGTCGAATTACTGACGCCCCCCCCCCCCTCTCAAACTGGATGCAGCCCCACAACAAGCTGACTTAACTCCTGCAACCCGTCCTCAGACCAACCCGTCCTCGACTCAAGTCCATTCCATCCAGCGGTCGACCCCACTGACGCATTCATAAATTTTAACATGCTGTTCAAAACAGGATTTTCTTTTTCAAATATAAATTTATAGTAAAATATATTAGCATATTGTGCATATATAGGCATAGATTAGGCTAGGTGTTTAGGGTCTGTTGGCGATTGTCATGGGGGTTTGGCGGGTGCATGGAATTCCTTTTGGGTCTTTGTTTGGAGGACGGAATTATGTACCCCGTCCTCGCATACAAATATCTAAGCTCGTTAATCCAGCCGCCAAACCCCCTGTTTATGAATGAAAAGCTGTTTACGCACGACTCTCAACTGCTGACGTCCGAACACTTCAACTTCCGGAACAAGTCTTTCGCTTACGTCCTCTGTTCGAACCACAATGCTATAAATACTTCACCCACGTACTACAAATAATCGTCAACAGAACCTAAACACCTAACCTAACCTACGCCTAACTATACATCAAAATTTTATGCATAATAATATTAATTTATATATGAGAACAAACCGATTTTTAATACACAGACAGTATGTTAACATTGATGAATGCGTCTGGGGAGGACGGCCGCTGCTTTAACCAACCTAGCGTGAGGACGGGTTGCAATTACGAGTCAAGAACGAGCCTGACTGTACTCCGTAGCATATGACCACATTGCTGACGTTGATGATCTTATAATACAAGCTTTCTAAGCTTCTAACTATATTCTTACTCTCGGGATTAAGAAGAACAATCAAGTTACCGAAATTGATAGTAAAGAAACTTAGTGATTATTGAAGGGTTTATTTTCTACAACGTTTCTTTCCACTCTGGAACATCTTCAGGTAATGAATGAATACGCAAGGGGCAATTTTGTCTTAAATATACATGTGGAAGAGGTGAAGTTGTGTGGGCATATTGGGCCAGGCCGGGCAGGACCAGACCTCGGACCGGGATTTGGGCAGGGAGGCCTGGCCTAGCTCGCCCCGGACCGAGACCAGCTCTGAAAAGCGAGGCCAAGTTCGGCCCCGGACAAGACCAAACCAGCCCCGGTCAGAGAGATCCGGGCCAGGGAGGCCAGGCCGGGAGAGGACTAGCCTCGCCCAAGGGAGGCCTATCCCAGGCCGGAACCAGACCAGGCCACTAAGGCCTGGCCCGGGCCGAGACCAAGGTTTGGTCTCAATTAAGGGTTTGTGTTTCCAGACCCTGGAAACAAACCGAAACTATCTCTATTTTCCGCTTGTTACAACTTGTAATAAAGTTGTTACATCTTGGCTTAACGTGTTTATGACGTATTAGAACGTAGTTACAACTTGCTATATTGGTTGTTATAACTGGCTAGAAGGAGTTAAGAATTGTTCGAACGTTGTACCAACGTCGTAGTTTCGGTGTGTGTTTGGAGGGGATCGAGAGGCCTGACCGGGACCGGGCCCATCTCCATGACCTCTTGAACACAACCACTAAACATCAGACTACAGCACCAAGCCATCATGGTGTGGGAACACGTTCGAAATGTTACAAGACCCCCAGTGTTAGCAAGACTGCTCCAAGATGAGACGCTCCTACAGCTGGTGACTCAAGATCCTCCAACTCCTCTAAGAAAACCACGCCCTACAAAATTTCCAGATGAAGTACTGATCATAAATACCTCCCTCCCACCCCCTCTTAAAAAAATAATAAAGATCCTTAAACACAAATTATGTGTGACAGCATCGGAGTGTGTATATGTGATTGCTACACAGTATTCATCTATAGACATCCATATATGCAGAAATACATGAAGAACCTCTCACACACAGCTCCCTGACAGGAAAGCAATATTAGCTGCCATCACACACACACACGCACACACGCACACACACACGCACACACGCACACACACACGCACACACACACACACACACACACACACACACTGCTTCGGGCTGCTTCCTGGTGTGTGTGTGGTGTGGAAAAAAAAAAGTAGTTAGTAAACAGTTGATTGACAGTTGAGAGGCGGGCCGAAAGAGCAAAGCTCAACCCCCGCAAAAACACAACTAGTAAACACACCGTGTCAGCAAGGCGGAGAGCCCGCCTGCTGTTATAACTCGCACTATATTTCCCCATTTCAAAACTTTTGTCTTCACCTGTACATTTTAATTTGTACAGTGTGTGGGTAGGTGGTAGAGGGCAAGAGGGTGGGTAGAACAGCCACGGATCACTCCACCTACCTGTAGAGGCCATGGGTGTAGAGGTACACCAATGAGGCCATAAGTGTGCCTCTACACCTCTCTCCAGAGGGCAGAAACACTACAACAACAACAACACAGAAGCGATATAATACTTAAGGAGCCCAACATGCTGCTGGAACACACATTCAGCCCCGCTCCTGTGCCAGGTAAGTCCACTACGGGCTCACCATAGCCCGTGCTACTCGGAACGAGTAGCTGAATCTATAACAACAACAACATGCTGCTAGAAGTCATTGTCATGTGCCCCCGTAATACATGTGGTAATGCGCCAGGAAATATAATTAACCCAGATTTGAAATTATAGCTTTATTAATATAATTAGCCCAGATTTGAAATTATAACTTTATTAATCCAATTAGATAGGTGGAATTACGAATTCTATAATCACGAACGAAGCCTTTAAAAACAAATATAATTGTTGTTATAGATTGCAAAGCACAGATTGGGACCCTAACTCTTCTACATAATATTGGGTAATTATTATTTTATTAAAAAAATCACTGAAAAGAAAGAAAAGGTGCATAGATCTCCACTGATCTGAAAGCCGCTATTCAAAGTCTTGCAAAAATTCACACTGAAAACAGAGACAATTCATCAAGTAATTATCAAAAGAAGGCACCACGCCGGTAAGGCTATGTAGCACCAATAACAGAGCTGGTGGAACCTTGACCAGTCAGGTGGCAACCTTGACCAGTCATGTGGCAACCTTGACCAGTCAGGTGGCAACCTTAACCAGTCAGATGGCAACCTTAACCAGTCAGGTGGCAACCTTAACCAGTCAGGTGGCAACCTTAACCAGTCAGGTGGCAACCTTAACCAGTCAGGTGGCAACCTTAACCAGTCAGGTGGCAACCTTAACCAGTCAGGTGGCAACCTTAACCAGTCAGGTGGCAACCTTAACCAGTCAGGTGGCAACCTTAACCAGTCAGGTGGCAACCTTAACCAGTCAGGTGGCAACCTTAACCAGTCAGGTGGCAACCTTAACCAGTCAGGTGGCAACCTTAACCAGTCAGGTGGCAACCTTAACCAGTCAGGTGGCAACCTTAACCAGTCAGGTGGCAACCTTAACCAGTCAGGTGGCAACCTTAACCAGTCAGGTGGCAACCTTAACCAGTCAGGTGGCAACCTTAACCAGTCAGGTGGCAACCTTAACCAGTCAGGTGGCAACCTTAACCAGTCAGGTGGCAACCTTAACCAGTCAGGTGGCAACCTTAACCAGTCAGGTGGCAACCTTAACCAGTCAGGTGGCAACCTTAACCAGTCAGGTGGCAACCTTAACCAGTCAGGTGGCAACCTTAACCAGTCAGGTGGCAACCTTAACCAGTCAGGTGGCAACCTTAACCAGTCATGTGGCAACCTTAACCAGTCATGTGGCAACCTTAAAGTCATGGGAAGGAGACCAAGAACTTAAGAGTCCTTCTCATAAGAAAGACCAAGTTGAATGCAAGATTCGCAAGACTCATTCTACAAATTAGAGGAATCACCAGGAAACTATTTTAAGTTAAAGACCACAGTGTAGAAGCACAGTGCCAGGAGCCATCACAACTTTAGGCATCCAATTACGAGACCTGTAGATCTTTTCTCAATAATAATGGTAAAGCAGTTTAAAAGTTCAGAAACACTACGATGTTATTTAGAACAATATCCTTGGATTGGAACGTTTCTATGCTCGTAAATGGTTTAATAAATGTAAACACAGCCGCCATTACTGGTGAAAGGTGTCGTAAGTGAGTGCGTAAATACTTGGCGAATTCTGGCTCTGGCCTGGACGGTAGAGCGACGGTCTCGCTTCATGCAGGTCGGCGTTCAATCCCCAAGGGCACAGTTCCCTTCCCAGCAGTCCCATCCCAAATTCTTATCCTGACTCCATACAAGTGTTGTATAGTTGTAATAGCTTGGCGCTTACTTACTATACGTTGTTGTTGTTGTTGTTGTTAAAAGATTCGCCAGCCGGAACAAAGTTCCAAGCAGCACGGGCCACGGCGAGCCCGCAACTATACGGTTAATCTGGCCTTGATTACTACGTGTTCGCAGGTACTGGACAGTTGAGGATAAGACACTGAGTGAAATTGTTTTTACCTGCCCGAAACGCTGCGCGTACTAGTGGCTTTACAAGAATGTAAATACTGTGCTATGTATCCTCACAATCCCAATGTACCTTCTTGTATATATATAAATAAATAAAATATGTGGTCGAGAGAGGGAGTCTTTACTTGTGGAGTTGTATAAGTCTTGTATACAAGCACTTGTGGTGTTGTATAAGTCTTGTATACAAGCACTTGTGATGTTGTATAAGTCTTGTATACAAGCACTTGTGGTGTTGTATAAGTCTTGTATACAAGCACTTGTGGTGTTGTATAAGTCTTGTATACAAGCACTTGTGATGTTGTATAAGTCTTGTATACAAGTACTTGTGGAGTTGTATAAGTCTTGTATACAAGCACTTGTGGTGTTGTATAAGTCTTGTATACAAGCACTTGCGAAGTTGTATAAGTCTTGTATACAAGCACTTGTGGTGTTGTATAAGTCTTGTATACAAGTACTTGTGGAGTTGTATAAGTCTTGTATACAAGCACTTGTGGAGTTGTATAAGTCTTGTATACAAGCACTTGTGGAGTTGTATAAGTCTTGTATACAAGCACTTGTGGAGTTGTATAAGTCTTGTATACAAGCACTTGTGGAGTTGTATAAGTCTTGTATACAAGCACTTGTGGAGTTGTATAAGTCTTGTATACAAGCATTTGCGTAACCGCAGATTACTCTTCTTTCCCTCCATTGGCAGCTAAAATATTGAAAATATGTCCAATTAGGCAACTATGCAATTAGACAATTAAGGGGTCTCTGGGTGGGTAAGGATGAAGGGGAGGGGGGGACGGGAGGGGGAATAATGACGAAAGGGGAATAATGACGAAAGGGGAATAATGTCAGGAAAAATCGTAGCGATGCATAATGACGGTTGAAATGTGCGGATGATTATCCGTAGAGTGTTACACCATATTTTAGAAAGTACTAGTATAAAAAGCTATGATTTGTTCAGATCTGAAACCTACATCTATGGACAGCACAAAACGTCCACTAGACTGTGCGACACAGTGGTTGCAAGGATCAGGTTGGGTTACCGTCACCGTAAGGGAGCCGGTCGGCCGAGCGGACAGCACACTGGACTTGTGATCCTGTGGTCCTGGGTTCGATCCCAGGCGCCGGCGAGAAACAATGGGCAAAAGTTTCTTTCACCCTATGCCCCTGTTACCTAGCAGTAAAATAGGTACCTGGGTGTTAGTCAGCTGTCACGGGCTGCTTCCTGGGGGTGGAGGCCTGGTCGGGAACCGGGCCGCGGGGACACTAAAGCCCCGAAATCATCTCAAGATAACCTCAAGATAACCATTACCTGTGGCAGGTGGATGCAGGTGACGGGTCTCCCAATCCTGAGCACTCCAGTTGCAAACTCTGTGAGCAGGAACTGCGGCATGATCTCCCGCACTACATCACTGAATGCCCAGTTATTAGACCTTTCAGACCAGTTGGCATGAGGTACCTGGAGCTTTGCAATTACTTTATTCACTCTCGTATTCTTGAAGATATCCTCACAGTGTACCCGAAATTTGCCAGTGCAGGCTATTAAACACATGGCTCTGTATGACTAACCATCCTGCGAGATGGGGACTTGTATTACCACTGCTACCTTATTCAATCTTGTGTTGATATCCTCAAAATGCATCCGGAGTCTGCCAGTGCAGATTGCCCATCACATGCCTCTGTATGACTAACCATCCTGTGTGATGGGGAGTTTTTAGCATCACCTAGTTAGCTTTTTTTTGACACACTGTACTCCCCTTCATATAGTCTAGGGCAGCTGCACTAATGCAGATGTTCCTCATGTATTAATAATAAAAAAATGCACACTACTCTCCTTCATACAGTCTCTGGCAGCTGCACAAAGGTAGATGTATCTGAAAATGTTAATATTAATCCAACTGAGTTACCGACGGTGAGTTAACACTCATTGTGCTGATACGACGCCGATAAGGTTGACCGAATGTTACTAAGACATCTTGTCCCCACTGGGAGGGAGGGGGGGGGAGAAAGACAGAAAGTGAAAGAGAGAGAGAGAGAGAGAGAGAGAGAGAGAGAGAGAGAGAGAGAGAGAGAGAGAGAGAGAGAGAGAGAGAGAGAGAGAGAGAGAGAGAGAGAGAGGCAGACAGACAGGCAGACAGACAGGCAGACAGACAGGCAGACAGACAGACAGGCAGACAGACAGACAGGCAGGCAGGCAGGCAGGCAGACAGGCAGGCAGGCAGGCAGGCAGGCAGGCAGGCAGGCAGGCAGGCAGAGATAGAGACAGATAGACAGACCCGGGCACCGCCGGGTAGCGGCGTTACTCTATAAACAAGACTAATTTTAATTTTGAATGACAGCTTCTTCCCCGAATGAGTTTTTTCTTCTTTTATTTGTATCGATGGTGTTAAACAGAGAGCAGCCATCACCGCAGACTGTGTTCACTGTGAGAGCTGTCACCGTTACTTTGTCACCGTTACCTTGTGCACTAAGCAAAAGTACACAGTCTAATTTATTCTCTCTAATATTTTCGTTTTCTCATACGTAGTGATAATTCACTCCATTGATATTGGGTTATCTTCAGGTTATCTTGAGACGATTTCGGGGCTTAGCGTCCCCGCGGTCCGGTCCTCGACCAGGCCTCCTTTTTGTTTACCCCCCCCCCCAAGAAGCAGTCCGTAGCAGCTGTCTAACTCCCAGGTACCTATTTACGGCTAGGTAACAAGGGCAAAAGTTTGAGAGAAACATTTTGCTTAATTGTCTCCGCCTCCACCGGGGATCGAACCCGGAACCTCAGGACTACGAATCGGAAGCGCTGTCCATTCAGCTGTCAGGCGCCCCTGACATACTGTCAAGAGCTGGGTTGTTGATAGTTCTCACCAAAGTGTGTGTGCGCGCGCGCGCGCTTGACATTCACATCACAGACCAGCAAGGTAGGTTCCTCATTAGCATATTCAGATAATGTGTCACTCAAGTTTGTTCTGTGACACACACATGACTCATGTGTAGTATGTTGTTCACGTGGAGGATTATCCACCCTCATGACTCCCAATGATAATCCATGAAGAGATCAATATACTTTTTTTTTTCTACCACAGACGTGGCCAGACATTTACAATGCTAACCACCATATATACATTTTCTTGTCCTCCATGGACAGGGTGAGAGATCTGTTAAAGATATAGTTCAGTGGTTTATTGAACAACCACAGAAGGTGATTGTAGTGCTTTTAAAATGCTAATTTAACCTACAAACATAAACACACAGATTTACGTCTGTTCTACATAAACAGTGTTCGAGTTCTCTTTTTACATAGTGTCATTAATGTGCATTTACAAAGGTGAAATGCAATTCTGACCAGTTTCGAAATATCCTCTATACAAATCAAGTGTTCCAGTACTCGTATAGTAATTACACAGTTCAGCATACTTCAGCCCAGGAGGGCGAAAGTCAGTCAGTATGGGACATTCTACAATATAATGTTCAAGTGAGTGTATATTTTCTCTTTCACAAAGTTGACACATTGTGTACTCGACATTTGGGTTTTGAGAAAGCTGCCAGATACGTCTATATCCCAGGCGTATTCTGGCCACTATAACATCACATTGCCGGGTTCTTGCTCTATTAGTCCCATATGTGAATGTCTCCTCACGATATCTATCATAATATTTAATGCTACAACTTTCAGGCCTTTGTGAATTTGTTAGGTCAGTAAGATTTTCATTAGATATTTATTATCTTTGTCACTGCTAATGGAACACCCATATCAATTTCTACCACTGGTTTTCTACAGGCTGTCTTAGCAAGCATATCAACAGTGTCATGCCTTGAGATGCCAACATGTGATGGTATCCGAGGAAATTTAATTTCATATCTGTTTTCTTTAGCAGCTAAAACATTCATTCGAACATCACTGACTATTTCCTGGGCGTTACTACTATGTGCGTTCAATGCCAGGAGTGCACTCCGAGTCACAGTATACAAGTCCTTTATATACTGTGACAAAGTATACTTTGTATACTGTGACAAAGTATACTTTGTATACTGTAACAAAGTATACTTTGCATACTGTGACAAAGTATACTTTGCATACTGTGACAAAGTATACTTTGTATACTGTGACAAAGTATACTTTGTATACTGTAACAAAGTATACTTTGTATACTGTGACAAAGTATACTTTGTATACTGTGACAAAGTATACTTTGTATACTGTGACAAAGTATACTTTGTATACTGTGACAAAGTATACTTTGTATACTGTGACAAAGTATACTTTGTATACTGTGACAAAGTATACTTTGTATACTGTGACAAAGTATACTTTGCATACTGTGACAAAGTATACCTTGTATACAAAGCCTTTGTCTTTGTCTGGCCTTCTGGCCTTGTCATTCAGGTCTGCAATTCTGTTCATCGGGTCTCCTGTTCACATGTTTTGGCTCACATATGTGGGTCAGGTGTTTCAGAGTTGTGGAATCTTAGCTCTGGCTCTTGGGACCGTAGTTCTGGCCCCCCTGGGACCGTAGTTCTGGCCCCCCTGGGACCGTAGTTCTGGCCCCCCTGGGACCGTAGTTCTGGCCCCCCTGGGACCGTAGTTCTGGCCCCCTGGGACCGTAGTTCTGGCCCCCCTGGGACCGTAGTTCTGGCCCCCCTGGGACCGTAGTTCTGGCCCCCTGGGACCGTAGTTCTGGCCCCCTGGGACCGTAGTTCTGGCCCCCTGGGACCTTAGTTCTGGCCCCCCTGGGACCGTAGTTCTGGCCCCCTGGGACCGTAGTTCTGGCCCCCTGGGACCGTAGTTCTGGCCCCCTGGGACCGTAGTTCTGGCCCCCTGGGACCGTAGTTCTGGCCCCCTGGGACCGTAGTTCTGGCCCCCTGGGACCTTAGTTCTGGCCCCCTGGGACCGTAGTTCTACATGTACAGTACAATGCTGTACATGCAAGGGACCGAACACCTTACTGGAGCTCCTGTAATATCCTTTGAATAGCGGCAGTTGGGTAGCCGTGTAGTGAAGTGTGTCACAAGTATGTGTATCACAACTGTGTGTGTCACAAGTTTATCAACTGTGTGTGTCACAACTGCAGTATTAAGGTCAGGATAGCTTACAAGGCTTCAATATCGTCTGCGGGACGAACATTCCTTCATAGGAATGTTCATAGCATAGCACGATAGCATAGCATAACTTCATAGCATTCACGATACTAGAAATTAATTAATTACTGTGATCTTCACATGTTGTATCGGTGATCTCTTCTCCCTCATAAAATCCGTCGTCCCCCAATAAAGTAAACGATATTCATACTAGCCCCACGTCATATAAATTTCATGGAACCTAGACTAATTCCCTGCTTAACAGGTCGAGTTAGACAAGACCAGTAATCTGCCGGAATTCGATATTGCAAGTAGAGGTGGTCCGAGCAAAAGTAATTTCGGCCAGTTGGGTTGAGCTTGGGTTTAGGTTAGGTTAGAATATTGGTTGGGTTTGCTTATAGAGTAGCGATGATATAGAAGGGTATATATACTTTTCTCGGGGCTTATGGACCCTACAATAAAGAAGAAACCCAGAATTCAACAGACAGCATTTGATCTAAACAGGACCTTCATAGGACGAGAGTAACAATATGGCCCTTGGGTCCATGTCTTACAAGGTGGTTGTCATGCCCTTATATTCAGGGCAGAGGAGGGTAGTCGAGGTGCTAGGGACCATTCCGGCGGTCATCTAGGACCCCGAACTGGCTGTCTTCAAGACGCTGATGACTGGATCTCTGCGCCTTTGGGTTATTCAAACGACCCATTTGCTGGAAGGTATCTCGAGGGTTTTATAACTGCGACTCCTCGTTAAAATATTAATTCTAAACTGGTATTTAGATATATATTTTTTTGGGTGCGTTTTGCCGTGGTTATGAAAATGCCAACCTGGCCAGTAATTCGTCCATTTCCTTTTATTGC
This sequence comes from Procambarus clarkii, assembly GCF_040958095.1. NCBI lineage: Eukaryota > Metazoa > Arthropoda > Malacostraca > Decapoda > Cambaridae > Procambarus > Procambarus clarkii. Next base: position 31,790,229 of record NC_091182.1, read on the forward strand.
ACATCAAAACTGGTCATAAAAACCCAAGTTGTTTCATTTAAGCTCCGGGTGGGACGGTAGGGGCCGGAAGCTAGTTTTTTTAGTGGGTCGTGGTGTTGTTATTGGTGGTGGTGGTAGTGGTGGTTCATGGTGGTGCGTGGTTCATGGTGGTGCGTGGTTCATGGTGGTGGGTGGTTCATGGTGGTGCGTGGTTCATGGTGGTGCGTGGTTCATGGTGGTGGTGGTGGTAGTAGTGGTGGTTCATGGTGGTGCGTGGTTCATGGTGGTGGTGCGTGGTTCATGGTGGTGCGTGGTTCATGGTGGTGGTGGTGGTTCATGGTTGTGCGTGGTTCATGGTGGTTCATGGTGGTTCATGGTGGTTCATGGTGGTGCGTGGTTCATGGTGGTGCGTGGTTCATGGTGCTGCGTGGTTCATGGTGCTGCGTGGTTCATGGTGGTGCGTGGTTCATGGTGGTGCGTGGTTCATGGTGGTGCGTGGTTCATGGTGGTGGGTGGTTCATGGTGGTGCGTGGTTCATGGTGGTGCGTGGTTCATGGTGGTGCGTGGTTCATGGTGGTGCGTGGTTCATGGTGGTGCGTGGTTCATGGTGGTGCGTGGTTCATGGTGGTGCGTGGTGGTGCGTGGTTCATGGTGGTGCGTGGTTCATGGTGGTGGTGCGTGGTTCATGGTGGTGCGTGGTTCATGGTGGTGGTGGTGGTAGTAGTGGTGGTTCATGGTGGTGCGTGGTTCATGGTGGTGCGTGGTTCATGGTGGTGGTGGTGGTAGTAGTGGTGGTTCATGGTGGTGCGTGGTTCATGGTGGTGGTGCGTGGTTCATGGTGGTGGTGCGTGGTTCATGGTGGTGCGTGGTTCATGGTGGTGGTGGTGGTTCATGGTGGTGCGTGGTTCATGGTGGTTCATGGTGGTGCGTGGTTCATGGTGGTGCGTGGTTCATGGTGCTGCGTGGTTCATGGTGCTGCGTGGTTCATGGTGCTGCGTGGTTCATGGTGCTGCGTGGTTCATGGTGCTGCGTGGTTCATGGTGGTGCGTGGTTCATGGTGGTGCGTGGTTCATGGTGGTGCGTGGTTCATGGTGGTGCGTGGTTCATGGTGGTGCGTGGTTCATGGTGGTGCGTGGTTCATGTTGGTGCGTGGTTCATGGTGGTGGTGGTGGTAGTAGTGGTGGTTCATGGTGGTGCGTGGTTCATGGTGGTGGTGCGTGGTTCATGGTGGTTCATGGTGGTGCGTGGTTCATGGTGGTGCGTGGTTCATGGTGGTGGTGGTGGTTCATGGTGGTGGTGGTGGTTCATGGTGGTGCGTGGTTCATGGTGGTGCGTGGTTCATGGTGGTGGTGGTTCATGGTGGTGCGTGGGTCATGGTGGTGCGTGGGTCATGGTGCTGCGTGGTTCATGGTGCTGCGTGGTTCATGGTGCTGCGTGGTTCATGGTGCTGCGTGGTTCATGGTGCTGCGTGGTTCATGGTGCTGCGTGGTTCATGGTGGTGCGTGGTTCATGGTGGTGCGTGGTTCATGGTGGTGCGTGGTTCATGGTGGTGCGTGGTTCATGGTGGTGCGTGGTTCATGGTGGTGCGTGGTTCATGGTGGTGCGTGGTTCATGGTGGTGCGTGGTTCATGGTGGTGCGTGGTTCATGGTGGTGCGTGGTTCATGGTGGTGCGTGGTTCATGGTGGTGCGTGGTTCATGGTGGTGCGTGGTTCATGGTGGTGGTGGTTCATGGTGGTGCGTGGTTCATGGTGGTTCATGGTGGTGCGTGGTTCATGGTGGTTCATGGTGGTGCGTGGTGGTGGTTCATGGTGGTGGTGGTGCGAGGTGGTGGTTCGTGGTGGTTCATGGTGGTGCGTGGTGGTGGTTCGTGGTGGTGGTGGTGCGTGGTTCATGGTGGTTCATGGTGGTGCGTGGTGGTGGTTCATGGTGGTGCGTGGTGGTGGTTCGTGGTGGTGCGTGGTGGTGGTTCATGGTGGTGGTTCATGATGGTGGTGGTTAATGATAGTGGTTCATGATGGTGGTGGTTGTGAGAACAGTATCCCACCGGTAGCAGGTGTGGTACACCTGCAGTGCCCTCCTCCAGGCTTGCACCTCCGCACATGTGTAACTCCCACAACTACGTGGACATATGCACAAGATCCTAGCCTCTCTGATCATGGTAGTAGACCTAGCATGCTGGGTGTCTACGGGGAGCCCTAGCCGCATAAGGTAAGCTTATAACACCAACACCGTCGTTTGCCCATTGATAGATTAATTAGAATGGATTGAAACATTTAAGCAGTAGATGGTGCTAGAACATATCGGTCATGTTGCCACATGAGAGGGAAGGCTTGAGTGATGGGTTAGGTAAGGGTCTATAACAGTCAGGGATAACGAGGCGGATTGTTATACAGTTATATGTTAACTGTATAACAATCCACCCTCACATGGGCCTATAAGCTTGAAGCTGGCACGTATAATTGACCCTCATTGGCTACCTATACCTTGTAGCCCCCTTGTTTAGCCTGTGGAGATCAATAACCCCGCGGCCCGGTCTCTGATCAGGCCTCCCGGTTGGTCGTCTGGTCAACCAGGCTGTTGGAAGCGGCTGTTCGCAGCCAGACGTATGTATCACAGCCTGGTTGATCAGGTATTCCTTTGAGATGTATATGGAGTTCTCTCTCTTGTACACTGTGAGAGGTCGGCCAGTTATGCCACTTATGAATAGCGGGAGAGTTATCCAAGACTAAATAGGCCAATTCCTTCCAAGGAGCACTAGTGATCTCCTTAGACAGTTCTTGTACATTGCTTCAGGCAGAGCTGCTAGGACGACAATACACTGCAGTGAATCCCACACCTGTTGACACTTGTGGACAGGATATCAGCCAGCTACAACACCTGCAGAGCTGACTGGTGTGTTTGAGAATGTGTGTATGAGTGAGGCTACTCTAGCACTCTGATTGGGAACTGAGGGGGACCATTGTTGTTGTATCTCTGTGTGCACAGATTGGTGTGATTCGCCAGTCAGACTCGCCCAGCTAACGCCAGCAACAAGTGAGGGCTCCGAGGTATGAAAGACCAATCGGTGAACACATCATTTACCTGTGTGGAATTGTTATGTTGCGCCAGATTCTGTGTGCTACACATTAACAACTAAAGCTTGTGGCTACACACACATCACACACACACACACACCACACATGTGGCTACACACACACACCACACAAGTGGTTACACACACACACCACGCATGTGTCTACACACACACCACACACGTGGCTACACACACCACACACGTGAGCTGCTGTGACTCGTTTGGCAAACTAGCAGTGAGAGTAGCAGAGTTAATTGATTGGTTGTCTTGATGCGTTAAGTGAGGTTTTGTTACAGAGGGAACTGTCATTAATCACTTAGACATTCCACGTATCTCTGTGCGATTTATGCAAAACCAGTCCAGAGTAATTTAATCTCCAGTGTATTAGCAAGTTATTGAATTAACTTAGGTTAAATCCTACACTTGTGCTTCCATGAAACTTGACTCCAAGGAAATTGCTACTCATCCCTGTGTCTCCTCCTTCAGTACTGGCTGATGGGCACATTATGTGATAAGGACCCCCCTAATGAGTTCTTTTGCTCGGTTCTGCATTAAGGGAGTCTCAGTACTCTGAACGCCTGTTTAAGATGTCCCAACGACAGGGAGTCCCCTCTCGACGACTTATACCCGGGTCATGTACCATTGCTGCATCTTGATTGCTTTCAGTGAATCATCTGTCAAATGCAAATTGGTGACAATGCATGCAGAAGGCGGTCAGAAAAGACAATATTCCCACTGTGATGTTGGTGCATGGTGGTGGGTGATGGTGGTGATGGTGGTAGGTGATAGTGGTGATAGTAGTGGTAGTGGTGCCTCAGATTATCACCACAGCAGAATAAAGGACACAATCAGAGTACTTGAGAACACATGCATTAAAATTTACACAATTCATTTCCTTCATTGAATGAATTAAATATACACTACCTCGTTAGATAATGGTGCCTCAAGTGTAAACAATCATTGTCATTTTCCTGAAGAAACTGTTTGCTTCTAGGCAGGCAAGCTTCCTCAATCACTTCCTTGCAATTGCAAGCTTCCTCAATCACTGTACATGACGTAGTGACTGAGGAATGTTGCATGCGTGTTGCGAGGCTGTTGAATGAGGTAGTGACTGAGGAATGTAGCATGTGCAATTAGTGGAAAGCGAATTTCGATTGGGGAACAGCATGTGTCGACCATGCATATGATTAAAAAGCTCCATTTCGAGTCTAGAGCTCCATCAAAAAATGGAGCTCTTGTCTTACTTAAGAGTTACTTAGTTAAAGCATCCCTTTTACACACTCGAGACGATCACCAGATACGGTGGTATGGTAGTTAGTAAGCATCTATTAGTCTCAGGAGACAATGGAATTGCGCTATAGTTGTCGGTCTGGAGTGGCCTCTCCATGGCGCAAAGCCAGGGTAGGTTGATATGGAGAAGCTGTTACCCAAGCAGCATGTCCCCCTCTCTCCACGGCGCCAAAAGTCTCCAATGGAAAGACTTGTGACTTGTCGAAACCCCAACAGGGAGTAACAGGCGAGATGGTCTTGGTAAGTCACGGGTCTCAACCAAAGGAAACAAAGTCATGCTAAAACTCAGCTGCGAGATTTACATATGCAAGCGTAGAGTGGCTGATGGCGGTTGTTGGCTAAATGCACTAACGTAGAGTCCATGTGGATGCTGAGACATGTGAAGTTGCTCTGCTACACTAGAGTTCTTGGCTCTATCTTGCGTACACTAGAGTTCTTGGCTCTATCTTGCTTCGTGCTGTAATGGGGTAAAGTATAACTGCTTGATTCAAGAGCTGTCACAGGGTTTCAGGGCGCTTGTGTTAACTTGAGAGCAAACAAGACTTCTGGGGCCAGATTCACGAAACAGTTACGCAAGTACTTACGAACGTGTACATCTTTCCTCAATCTTTGACGGCTTTGGTTACATTTATTAAACAGTTTACAAGCATGAAAACTTCCCAATCAACTGTTGTTATTGTTACAAACAGCCTCCTGGTGCTTTGGAGCTCATTAACTGTTTAATAATTGTAAACAAAGCCGCCAAAGATTGAGAAAAGATGTACAGGTTCGTAAGTGCTTGCGTAACTGCTTCGTGAATCTGGCTCCTGGTGAACGTCTTTGCTATGACTAAGAGCGAGGCCATTGTTCACAGTTTGACAGTCTGACTCAGAATGCCTCTGCTTACGACAAGCTCAACATGAATTCCTTAAAGTTAGGTTAAACAATCCACTTCAACATTTAAGTTGAGAAACCCATCAGAATTGAGGAATCACGGTTGATCTAAGAGCAACACTGTTGTATGTCTAGACCTGACAACGAACACATCTACAAGGTCCGTGATGAGAGTTCGAATCTACGTCTGAGAGGATCCCAGACGCTGTCTTAATCGACTAGGCCACGACATGGTTAAATGAACCATGACAACCCATGCATGATCAACTCATTATCGTGGAACAGCCTGAAGTTTCAAAACGCAAAGAAAACGGTTAATTTAGTGTCCTAACCGAACAGACTAAACCAGAGGACCTAAAACAGAAAACGAGACAATACGTCACATTTATGAACCGCTTCCATTTTCTAGTACGACGATTTTTTGGCCTTAGTAACGCATACGAGCGAAAAGCGACGTTCTTTGTAAGAGGAATAGTTGCGTGGAAAGCCACCCTGCCATGCACACTATATTCAGATACCTTCATATTTCTTTTATAGTATCTTACCGCTGAACCTCACTCCATCCTTATAACTTGGTCGAAGTTTCATGTCGGACAGAGCGCCTTTTCCCTGCTGACTAGAGGTTGATACCGGGAAGAAGCTGTTACCCATGCAGCATGCCCCCCCCCCCCCTCTCTCCACGGCGCCAAAAGTCTGCAATGGAGACTGCATCAGATACACGAAGTTATGGATCTCATTGATACGTACGTACGTGTGTGTGTGTGTGTGTGTGTGTGTGTGTGTGTGTGTGTGTGTGTGTGTGTGTGTGTGTGTGTGTGTGTGTGTCTTGGCCACAATCACGCAGATTAGCGTGCGATTTACACCAGTGAAGCGCGCGGATGTGAACAATTGGTCCGTTGCAAGTATTAGTGACTCAAGCAATAGTGTTGTAGTTATTGTTTATGTTATGATGGGACAGGGAGGCCTATCTTATCTTGAGGTTATCTTGAGATGATTTCGGGGCTTAGCGTCCCCGCGGCCCGGTCCTCGACCAGGTATCCTTTTCGTTACACACCCCCAGGAAGCAGCCCGTAGCAGCTGTCTAACTCCCCGGTACCTACTTACTGCTAGGTAACAGGGGCATCAGGGTGAAAGAAACTTGTTGCCCATTTGTCTCCGCCTCCACCGGGGATCGAATCCAGAACCTCAGGACTACGAATCCGAAGCACTGTCGACTTAGCTGTCAGGCGGCCTAGGTACAGTAATCGGGTGGGTTCTTGCACACCCACAAGGATCCTGAGGCTTCAGTGAGTTCAGTAGTGCCCCAGGTTACAATTCTTTGACCATGTCGTGACGTAGCCGACTAGAGAGTGCCTGGGAACACCCAGCGCATAGGTTCGAACCCTAATCACGGCTCCCGAGGATTTGACCATGTGTAGAGAGGGAGGGGGTGCTATCTGGCTATGGCCGGGGTCTCTCTGCGCCCTTCCTCCCTCCCAATCTTTCCCAATCCCCAATCTCTTCCCAGCACTACCTTCACCACTTTCAAACTTAACATTTAATATGCTAGATGAATCTTAGTAAAGATGGAATTTTGTAAAATTGTGAGATTGTGAATTACTGCTTTCTAAAAAAGAAAACCTACATGCTGGTACAGCATGTAAATCTCCCATCTGAAATCTCCCTGAAATCTCCCATCTCCCTGAAATCTCCCATTACCATAGTAGCTTTGCTCTCAATCTAAGAGAGAATTCAGCCACATTTTGAATTATATATATTCGAGGCCTATCTGTATTCTCGTATGTCGTGTCCGGGTCTTTTGTGATTATCTTTGGGGTTGTAAATTACAACAACAAACATTTTTTCCCTTCCACTGAAATGATTCCTGTGACATGATCCACATTATTGGCATCCTCCTCTACGGCGACACCTTTAAGCATGCCGTCTCTTTAGACCAGTAGGGCCACGCAACCCGTTCTCGCACTTTCGTATAGTCAATATCGACTTATTAAATACGTGCATATGTGACATACTAATTTATTGTGAATATTTTAGTTTACCTTGAAAAGCTTCATAGAAAACACCGACCTTACCTAACCTTCTTAGTATGTTAAGATAAGCGTCTTATTGCTTCGTAATTACAATTATTACTTAACCTATTAGAGGTATAGGTTAAGTAATAATTTTACCCTACTTACCCTTCTCCCCGTTCCTGTTTTCTGTCTCCTTTTGGCATCTGGTATTGTCTGCAGAGTATTGTATTAGTGATCATTTCAGTTAGTTTAGTTTCTACTATTGCTATTATATTGGGTTTCTTCACAAGCCCTTTCTTGTAGTTCATTTGCTTTAACATTCCATCAGCATTTGGGTACTGGATTTTTAGGCTCCTCAGTGATAGTAAGGCTGGAGTCAGTGAGGGACAGAAAGAATAGTTATAGTGTGTGGGAAAGTGGATAAGTGGGAATGGAAGATAGGTGTTGAGAGGTTGTTATGTTTGACTGGGGAGGGGATAAAGGTAGGAAGGTTGGGTGTGTGTGTGTGTGTGTGTGTGTGTGTGTGTGTGTGTGTGTGTGTGTGTGTGTGTGTGTGTGTACTTACCTAATTGCCTAATTGTACTTACCTAATTGTGCTTGCGGGGGTTGAGCTCCGGCTCTTTGGTCCCGCCTCTCGATGGTCAATCAACTAATGTACAGGTTCCTGAGCCTATTGGGCTCTATCATATCTACACTTGAAGCTGTGTATGGAGTCAGCCTCCACCACGTCACTGCCTAATGCATTCCATTTGTCTACTACTCTGACACTGAAAAAATTCTTTCTAACGTCTGTATAGCTCATTTGGGCACTCAATTTCCACCTGTGTGTGTGTGTGTGTGTGTGTGTGTGTGGGGGGGGGGGGAACCAATGTTGGCGTGCCCCAGGCGACGTAACGGGTGGGCCCGCTTTCCTGTAGCAATAGTTACTGCTGCTGCTGCTATTGTCAGTTTGATCACTGCAATAGTTGGTGCTGTCACTAAAGACTGCCTCTCCCGTGATTGTATTTTTCAGAATAACAATTTCTCCGCACGCAAATCATCAGAAACAAAAGTCTGGGTCCCCCCCTGAATAGCTTAAAGTAACCTCACCCCACAGCACACACTCCCCCACCACCACACCCCCCAACACACACGCCACCACCTCACCCCCACAACACACACACCTCACCCCCCCCCCACAACACACACACGTGTTCCCACCATTTTTTTGTTTGTTTTTCCCGTCAATTCACCAAAACATACCCACAGTGGTTTTTTCTGATGTCTAGTGCCTTGGACCCCAGTCAGACGTCGGGACCCAGGTGGCGTTCCTTGCTCTTAAAATTCCATATAAATAAAAAACACATGTGCAACCAAACTCTCGCTAAAGGCCAGGTCCGGCAACGTTGTTTTGAAACTCAGGGTCCTCAACGCCCGCCCCTCCGTCCTCCCTCTCTCTCTCTAGTCGACATTTCTTCTCTTTTTTTTCATCCTATCATTTCTATGTCTGAAACACCCCCTGTCGCTAATGGTACCCATTTCTAAAATAAAAATAGGGAGTCTCTCTCTCTGTCAGTCAGTCTCTATCTCTCTCTCTCTCTCTCTCTCTCTCTCTCTGTCAGTCTCTCTGTCAGTCTCTCTGTCAGTCTCTCTGTCAGTCTCTCTGTCAGTCTCTCTGTCAGTCTCTCTGTCAGTCTCTCTGTCAGTCTCTCTGTCAGTCTCTCTGTCAGTCTCTCTGTCAGTCTCTCTGTCAGTCTCTCTGTCAGTCTCTCTGTCAGTCTCTCTGTCAGTCTCTCTGTCTCTCCCTCCATCCCTCTCCCCAACATCTGACTACACACTCACAACTTTCCTTTAATTACAAATAAAGCCTTGATGGAAACTTTCACAGTGTCTTTATTTTCTTTGTTTAAGTCGACGGTGGCACTTGTCGCGTGGGGGTCACTTTCCTCCTCAACTTCACATTCTCAACTCACTCTACTCCTGACACTTTTAATACTTTCATTCTTATTATTCAAGAAAACTAAGAAATTTTAAAATCTTGTTTTTATATACATTACTGATGTTCCAACCCATTATCCCGTTTACATAGAAGTTTTTGTAACTATGTACACCATAGTACAAGAATTGTTGTTCTAACCAATTACATAGTAGAACTTTGTACTATTCATTTTGTACTATTTAGCTAAAAAACAAATATGCCAATGCCTTGTATAGTCCACATATGTACTATATTAGGCCTCAGATGTAGAGCATTAGACCTAGGAAGGTTGGCTTAGGTTAGTTTTGTCTTTGCAACACAAGTAGAAAATAGTTTTCCGGTTTATCCAACTCAATAGTGCCGATTTCTACTTTCTAATTTCGTTGTACGTCGGTATATGTACTATGGAGCTCATCGTTACTAGTACTCCCAAAACAGGAGGATGGGCTGTGATTTCCTTCTAGCGGGAAGCGCTTGTAAGGATATTCTTCAAGTGTAGCTTTAGTTATAAGGGGAAGATAAAAGAAGTTCTTTTTCCTCAATGGTGATGGATAACAATGTTATTTTGTTTTTCTTGGAAGTTATTGACCTGATAATGCAGGCATGAGGAACCTGCAGCTACTTCAACTACTTCAGCAGTTCGCGTGTTACTGAGGGTGCTGAGGGTGATAAGGGTGAGGGTGAGGGGCTGAGGGTGAGGCACTGAGGGTGAGGTGCTGAAAGTGAGGTAAGCTGCATACATGCCTGTGTGGCAGTGCTAAAAACGGACATCTCACGACTGTGCCAGTGGCACTCTGTTCCATTCTCGTCTTAAAGCTCACCAATTGTTCGGTCCCTCACTCCCAGCAGTCCACGTCGGTCACTCGTCCGGTCCCTCACTCCAGCGGATCAGTTTAATATTCAGATCTGCACATACCACAGGTACCGTAGCGAGACACGGCCACATACACCGCACATACACCCACCGCACGAACGCACCATTCATACACCTTTTTACTGCGCCGGGCTCGGTCGGGGGCTACGCCTAGTGCGCAGTTTTCCTTGTATATAAAACTTACAGATTATCGCGTGTACCACTGAAGGGAGAGACGTCCTCCGCCCTGTCTGTCTACCTCTTTAGGTAGACAGACTAAGTAGACAGGTAGACAGGCTAAGTAGACAGGTAGACTACCTGCTCCTACCTACCTACCTGCTCTTCTCAGCAACACAAGGCACGTTATAACCTTTGCTATCTGGTAACTTTGTTGCATCTGTCTGTTAATGTCTGCAGTTCACTGTTAGACTTGGATCCCAAATTATCCTTATATCTACATTTAAATCTTATTTCTGTCTAGTTTTACCTTACTGTTATTTCTAGCTTTAAACATTGTTTCTCAGTCTACTTGGTCAATCCCACTGGGAATCTTGTATGCCGTTATCATGTCCCCTTTCCCTTCCCCTCACTATTCCTATACTCTCTTCCCATTGTGGCGAGGTCCAGTTTCCCTCAGTCTTTCCTCAGTTCTGAGGGGAGACTGAGGGATGCTCAGGACCCTCAGATCATGCTGTGCAACACAGCCCTCTTGTGCATCTTTGCAACATTTATAGAGTAGTTTGGGACCCTTTTTTCTAGGGGGGGGGGGGGGGGAGAATGAATTTAATTTCGTTGGTGTGCTACTGTGCATCATCAACTGTGCCGTTGGTGTGCTACTGTGCATCATCAACTGTGCCGTTGGTGTGCTACTGTGCATCATCAACTGTGCCGTTGGTGTGCTACTGTGCATCATCAACTGTGCCGTTGGTGTGCTACTGTGCATCATCAACTGTGCCGTTGGTGTGCTACTGTGCATCATCAACTGTGCCGTTGGTGTGCTACTGTGCATCATCAACTGTGCCGTTGGTGGGCTACTGTGCACCATCAACTGTGCCGTTGGTGGGCTACTGTGCACCATCAACTGTGCCGTTGGTGAGCTACTGTGCATCAACTGTGCCGTTGGTGTGCTACTGTGCATCAACTGTGCCGTTGGTGTGCTACTGTGCATCAACTGTGCCGTTGGTGTGCTACTGTGCATCATCAACTGTGCCGTTGGTGTGCTACTGTGCATCATCAACTGTGCCGTTGGTGAGCTACTGTGCATCATCAACTGTGCCGTTGGTGAGCTACTATGCATCAACTGTGCCGTTGGTGAGCTACTGTGCATCAACTGTGCCGTTGGTGAGCTACTGTGCATCAACTGTGCCGTTGGTGTGCTACTGTGCATCAACTGTGCCGTTGGTGTGCTACTGTGCATCAACTGTGCCGTTGGTGTGCTACTGTGCATCAACTGTGCCGTTGGTGGGCTACTGTGCATCAACTGTGCCGTTGGTGGGCTACTGTGCATCATCAACTGTGCCGTTGGTGGGCTACTGTGCATCATCAACTGTGCCGTTGGTGTGCTACTGTGCATCAACTGTGCCGTTGGTGAGCTACTGTGCATCAACTGTGCCGTTGGTGTGCTACTGTGCATCAACTGTGCCGTTGGTGTGCTACTGTGCATCAACTGTGCCGTTGGTGGGCTACTGTGCATCAACTGTGCCGTTGGTGGGCTACTGTGCATCAACTGTGCCGTTGGTGGGCTACTGTGCATCAACTGTGCCGTTGGTGGGCTACTGTGCATCATCAACTGTGCCGTTGGTGTGCTACTGTGCATCAACTGTGCCGTTGGTGTGCTACTGTGCATCAACTGTGCCGTTGGTGGGCTACTGTGCATCAACTGTGCCGTTGGTGGGCTACTGTGCATCAACTGTGCCGTTGGTGGGCTACTGTGCATCAACTGTGCCGTTGGTGGGCTACTGTGCATCAACTGTGCCGTTGGTGGGCTACTGTGCATCAACTGTGCCGTTGGTGGGCTACTGTGCATCAACTGTGCCGTTGGTGGGCTACTGTGCATCAACTGTGCCGTTGGTGGGCTACTGTGCATCAACTGTGCCGTTGGTGGGCTACTGTGCATCAACTGTGCCGTTGGTGAGCTACTACTGTGCATCAACTGTGCCACTGCGTGCTATCCAGCAATTTTTCGTTACTATTGAAAATGTTGCTGCAGATGCTGTTGTTATTGCTGTGTTGCTGCGCCTCACCAGCCACCTCCCTCCCCTCCCTATCCCATCCCAGCCCCTACCCCTTCCCAGCACCTCCCACCCATCCCCGCCCCATCCACCCACATACCCCCACCCCACTCCCAGGGATGTCCCCGCCCTGCATGAGTCACCGCTCTCTTCCTCCCCCCCCCCTCTCTCTCTTTCCCCCCCTCCTCCTCCTCCCTTCCCTTTCCTCCTCCTCTTCCCCCTCTCTCTATCCCCCTCCTCCCCCCCCTCTTCCTCCTACTCCCTTGCTCTCCTTGTATCAATACTTATATCTCTGTGTCTTGAATATATTTCTCGCATATAATATTCTCTCACTCTCGTTACTAAACCCGCTGGGGTCTGTCTGGTCGGTAGTGTGAGTTATAGCCTAGCTTCTTGCAGGGCCTGGGTTCGATTCCTGATGGTTCATGTGGTCAAGCGCAGTGGCTGCACTCTCTTGTTGTCCCTGGCTTGCCTACCCTTCCTCCCCACCTCTCTCTCTCTCTCTCTCACAGCTTCTCTTTCAAATTCAGCTTGTGTCTCCAAAGGTTCAGTCATCTCCCACAGGAAGGGTCTGTCACCTCCCTTACACACACATTTACAGTAAATTATTTATCTAAGGGAAAGTCATAATAAAAACACAGTGTGCAGAAGTCATTGAGAGAGGAGAGAGGCGGAGAGAGGCGGAGAGAGGCGGAGAGAGGCGGAGAGAGGCGGAGAGAGGCGGAGAGAGGCGGAGAGAGGAGGAGAGAGGAGGAGAGAGGAGGAGAGAGGAGGAGAGAGGAGGAGAGAGGAGGAGAGAGGAGGAGAGAGGAGGAGAGAGGAGGAGAGAGGAGGAGAGAGGAGGAGAGAGGAGGAGAGAGGAGGAGAGAGGAGGAGAGAGGAGGAGAGAGGAGGAGAGAGGAGGAGAGAGGCGGAGAGAGGAGGAGAGAGGAGGAGAGAGGAGGAGAGAGGAGGAGAGAGGCGGAGAGAGGCGGAGAGAGGAGGAGAGAGGCGAGAGAGAGGAGGAGAGAGGCGAGAGAGAGGCGAGAGAGAGGCGAGAGAGAGGCGGAGAGAGGCGAGAGAGAGGCGGAGAGAGGCGAGAGAGAGGCGGAGAGAGGCGAGAGAGAGGCGGAGAGAGGAGAGAGAGAGAGGCGGAGAGAGGCGAGAGAGAGGCGGAGAGAGGCGAGAGAGAGGCGGAGAGAGGCGAGAGAGAGGCGGAGAGAGGCGAGAGAGAGGCGGAGAGAGGCGAGAGAGAGGCGGAGAGAGGCGAGAGAGAGGCGGAGAGAGGCGAGAGAGAGGCGGAGAGAGGCGAGAGAGAGGCGGAGAGAGGCGAGAGAGAGGCGGAGAGAGGCGAGAGAGAGGCGGAGAGAGGCGAGAGAGAGGCGGAGAGAGGCGAGAGAGAGGCGGAGAGAGGCGAGAGAGAGGAGGAGAGAGGCGAGAGAGAGGAGGAGAGAGGCGAGAGAGAGGAGGAGAGAGGCGAGAGAGAGGAGGAGAGAGGCGAGAGAGAGGAGGAGAGAGGCGAGAGAGAGGAGGAGAGAGGCGAGAGAGAGGAGGAGAGAGGCGAGAGAGAGGAGGAGAGAGGCGAGAGAGAGGAGGAGAGAGGCGAGAGAGAGGAGGAGAGAGGCGAGAGAGAGGAGGAGAGAGGCGAGAGAGAGGAGGAGAGAGGCGAGAGAGAGGAGGAGAGAGGCGAGAGAGAGGAGGAGAGAGGCGAGAGAGAGGAGAGAGAGAGGCGAGAGAGAGGCGAGAGAGAGGCGAGAGAGAGGAGAGAGAGAGGCGAGAGAGAGGCGAGAGAGAGGAGGAGAGAGGCGAGAGAGAGGAGGAGAGAGGCGAGAGAGAGGAGGAGAGAGGCGAGAGAGAGGAGGAGAGAGGCGAGAGAGAGGAGGAGAGAGGCGAGAGAGAGGAGGAGAGAGGCGAGAGAGAGGAGGAGAGAGGCGAGAGAGAGGAGGAGAGAGGCGAGAGAGAGGAGGAGAGAGGCGAGAGAGAGGAGGAGAGAGGCGAGAGAGAGGAGGAGAGAGGCGAGAGAGAGGAGGAGAGAGGCGAGAGAGAGGAGGAGAGAGGCGAGAGAGAGGAGGAGAGAGGCGAGAGAGAGGAGGAGAGAGGCGAGAGAGAGGAGGAGAGAGGCGAGAGAGAGGAGGAGAGAGGCGAGAGAGAGGAGGAGAGAGGCGAGAGAGAGGAGGAGAGAGGCGAGAGAGAGGAGGAGAGAGGCGAGAGAGAGGAGGAGAGAGGCGAGAGAGAGGAGGAGAGAGGCGAGAGAGAGGAGGAGAGAGGCGAGAGAGAGGAGGAGAGAGGCGAGAGAGAGGAGGAGAGAGGCGAGAGAGAGGAGGAGAGAGGCGAGAGAGAGGAGGAGAGAGGCGAGAGAGAGGAGGAGAGAGGCGAGAGAGAGGAGGAGAGAGGCGAGAGAGAGGAGGAGAGAGGCGAGAGAGAGGAGGAGAGAGGCGAGAGAGAGGAGGAGAGAGGCGAGAGAGAGGAGGAGAGAGGCGAGAGAGAGGAGGAGAGAGGCGAGAGAGAGGAGGAGAGAGGCGAGAGAGAGGAGGAGAGAGGCGAGAGAGAGGAGGAGAGAGGCGAGAGAGAGGAGGAGAGAGGCGAGAGAGAGGAGGAGAGAGGCGAGAGAGAGGAGGAGAGAGGCGAGAGAGAGGAGGAGAGAGGCGAGAGAGAGGAGGAGAGAGGCGAGAGAGAGGAGGAGAGAGGCGAGAGAGAGGAGGAGAGAGGCGAGAGAGAGGAGGAGAGAGGCGAGAGAGAGGAGGAGAGAGGCGAGAGAGAGGAGGAGAGAGGCGAGAGAGAGGAGGAGAGAGGCGAGAGAGAGGAGAGAGAGAGGCGAGAGAGAGGAGGAGAGAGGCGAGAGAGAGGAGGAGAGAGGCGAGAGAGAGGAGGAGAGAGGCGAGAGAGAGGAGGAGAGAGGCGAGAGAGAGGAGAGAGAGAGGCGAGAGAGAGGAGGAGAGAGGCGAGAGAGAGGCGAGAGAGAGGCGAGAGAGAGGCGAGAGAGAAGAGGAGAGGCGCGAGAAAGAGGAGGAGAGGCGCGAGAGAGAGGAGGAGAGGCGCGAGAGAGAGGAGGAGAGAGGCGAGAGGAGGAGAGAGGCGAGAGAGAGGAGGAGAGAAGCGAGAGAGAGGAGGAGGAGAGAAGCGAGAGAGAGGAGGAGAGAGGCGAGAGAGAGGAGGAGAGAGGCGAGAGAGAGGAGGAGAGAGGCGAGAGAGAGGAGGAGAGAGGCGAGAGAGAGGAGGAGAGAGGCGAGAGAGAGGAGGAGAGAGGCGAGAGAGAGAGAGGCGAGAGAGAGAGGGGAGAGAGAGAGAGAGAGAGGGGAGAGAGAGAGAGAGAGGGGAGAGAGAGAGAGAGAGGGGAGAGAGAGAGAGAGAGGGGAGAGAGAGAGAGGGGAGAGAGAGAGAGAGGGGGGAGAGAGAGAGGGGTAGGAAACAAGAGGGTAGAATGGGAGGGAGGAGAAGAATACGGGAGAAGCGAATAGCTTAGAGAAGAAGATATATGAAGGATAAGGAATAGATGGTTAATAGACAAGAGGGAACTTTTTGACTTAAAGGTGTATGAGGCGAGCATAAGAAAAGGTGGATAAGGAGAGTACAAGTGAAGAAGAATGAGGAAACATTGACCATACGTTCGACAAGCTTTCAGAAACAACTAGTCAGGTCAATGGAGCCAAAATCCTTCGGGAAGTGCCTTTAAGAGTCCAAAGTCACCTGCAAGACCGAACTCCCACCTCGAGGAAGTCTTTGGGGGGACGAACAACGTCTCCCAAGTACGATTATAATTATTCTGTAAATACTGAACAGGCTCCATGAGGAGGAGGATGAAGCATCAAATAATTAATGGCGTCTGAGCCCGCCATCTTGGACCCACAGAGTGACAGAGCAGACTGGAGCGTGAACCACAGACTGACAGCAGACTGGTGCATGAACAACAGAGTGACACAGCAGACTGGAGCATGAACCACAGAGTGACACAGCAGACTGGAGCATGAACCACAGCGTGACACAGCAGTCTGGAGCATGAACCACAGAGTGACAGAGCAGACTGGAGCATGAACCACAGTGACACAGCAGACTGGAGCATGAACCACAGCGTGACACAGCAGACTGGAGCATGAACCACAGCGTGACACAGCAGACTGGAGCATGAACCACAGCGTGACACAGCAGACTGGAGCATGAACCACAGAGTGACAGAGCAGACTGGAGCATGAACCACAGAGTGACACAGCAGACTGGAGCATGAACCACAGCGTGACACAGCAGACTGGAGCGTGAACCACAGACTGACAGCAGACTGGTACATGAACAACAGAGTGACACAGCAGACTGGAGCATGAACCACAGCGTGACACAGCAGACTGGAGCATGAACCACAGCGTGACACAGCAGACTGGAGCATGAACCACAGCGTGACACAGCAGACTGGAGCATGAACCACAGCGTGACACAGCAGACTGGAGCATGAACCACAGAGTGACACAGCAGACTGGAGCATGAACCACAGTGTGACACAGCAGACTGGAGCATGAACCACAGCGTGACACAGCAGACTGGAGCATGAACCACAGCGTGACACAGCAGACTGGAGCATGAACCACAGCATGACACAGCAGACTGGAGTTCCGGCAGAGAATTTATCATAGGCGAGTGCAAGTAATCGAGGGACGAGTTACAAGGGACTTATGAGTACGTTAAGTAGAAGGAATATGAGTACAGGAGCTAACGTGAGGAAGATGAGTACAGGAGCTAACGTGAGGAAGATGAGTACAGGAGCTAACGTGAGGAAGATGAGTACAGGAGCTAACGTGAGGAAGATGAGTACAGGAGCTAACGTGAGGAAGATGAGTACAGGAGCTAACGTGAGGAAGATGAGTACAGGAGCTAACGTGAGGAAGATGAGTACAGGAGCTAACGTGAGGAAGATGAGTACAGGAGCTAACGTGAGGAAGATGAGTACAGGAGCTAACGTGAGGAAGATGAGTACAGGAGCTAACGATTAAAACGTGCTCATACAGTTTGCTTGCAATCAACAACGGATCTGCAATGACAGAACCAGTAACAAAGGACAGATGACCTAAACAAATTTACCGTCAGTCTTACGAAGTTTCTTCCTGATCTGAGGGCAGAGGTGGATGTGGCAACTATAAAACAGTTACCACAGGATATTAACTGTAACTGTACAGTTTTAGACAGGAATTTCCAACATCTCCCGTTGAGCAGCATGTATAAGCCCCAATACAGGCCACTGCCCTCGCCTTCTGAAACAAAATAAAAGAATCAGGCATCTCTGTGTCTCTCTCAGACTTGACGCTGACAGCATATTGAGCTCGAGCACAATCTGAATTCTACCAGGGATCGCACTTCTGCCTGCTATGAGAGGAAGAGTGAGGGAAGAGCGGCAGGGGGCCGTCTAGTAAGTCGTCATGGAAAGCAAGAAGGGTTCGAGGGAGATCTGATCGGTTGGAAAGAGTGAAAAGGGGTTTAAAGAGAGATTCTACTCCCCCTTCTCAAACGGCCACCGAGGAAACGACAGAGTGGACAGAAAAGAAAGTTATGAGGAGGGGGGAAAATGGCCCACTGTCCTGGAGGTCAACGCGGTAGAAACTATTTGGTAGAAAAAGGAAGAGGATTTAATCCTGTCTCCAGAACAAGATGTTTGCTATATTGACCTCCACGACAGGTCTGTATAAATGGAGGAGGGAGGTAGGGGAATTGCCAGGGGAAAGCCCCAAGCCATTACAACTATATATATATATATATATATATATATATATATATATATATATATATATATATATATATATATATATATATATATATATAATGATTTGGAAGGAGTCAGGATAAGGATTTGGGATGGAACGGGGCAAAGGAATAGTGCCCGGAGGAGGAGCAGAGGGAAAGATGAACACAAGAAAAGATGCGAGTGTGCGAGTCAACAGGAGTCGGGTCGCAGGCATTTAGGAAAAACGACGGAGAAGAGAGCGCAAAAAGTTCTGGTAGTCGGCTTCGAGCATTTGTCAGGGGAAGCTCTGACAGGTAAGATCAGCCAGAGGGAGCTCAGACCTTAGTAACAAATCTAAGAGCTGTCTAAGACTGCGAACAATGGAACAGAGTGTACCATTTACTAATAAAAAAAACGAGAAGCTGAAGAATGACCATTCGACTAAGAAAGTAAAGGCACACATGGGACATCATCGTGGATCAGGATGTCAGTGTTGTCATTTCCGATGTCACATGGGATGTCATTTCCGAATATATTTCTATGTGTCTTCGATTTTCTTTTAGGGATATTCCTGCGCGGGCCCTAAGCCTCTGGCTGGCCCATGATCTAGCTTGATTGGACCACTATTTAATTTAAATGATGCTTGACTAAGGTGTACTGTGAATATTTTGATATTTCCGATACTTGAATAATAAGGCACAAAGAAGATATGTGGGTGCTCCACTCAGTGATTTTTGTGTATATATAGCTCGCTATAGTATATAGCTTTTGTGTATATAGAATATATATATATTCTGTAAATATATACTTTTACTGTGACAATACCTAGGTGTTTATATCCTCCTATGGGGGATTTACCCCGGACCATTTACCAGTAGGCTATTATTAATTATAAATCCCTAGGAGGACGACTAAGTGAAAATACACATCGGACAAAAATACCAGCCTAGGTATAAGGGGCCAAAACCAACAAACTCATCACGTGACATAAACATGTCACATCCCGCGGGGAAGATAGACTGCGAGAACAGAGACCCACATGGAGGACCAGATACATGGAGAGCTAAGCTGCTGGACGCGGCACCAAGAAACTTTCTAAGCCAACACATCAAGGGACCGACAAGAATGAGAGGAGAAGATCAACCAGCCATGCTTGATCTGATATTTACCCTGAACGAGTCGGATATATTAAAGGGAAGTTAAGTTGGAAGCACACTTGAGCATGCGTGATCACAATGTGCTGATATCTGAGTACCTGGTAGAGATAAGAGTAATCTTCCCTCAAAAGACCTAGAAAACAAAGGGCTGGCGTATCGAAAGGGAAATGATGAGGAAATGAGAAAGTTCCTAAGAGAGATACTGTAAGACACAGAACTCAGAACTAAGTCCGTACAAGACATGATGGACTATGTCACCCATAAGTGTCAGGAGGCAGTAAACAGGTTTATCCCGGCCCAAAAGGAAAAAATAATTAGCAAAAGAAGACTCCATGGTTTAACAAGACGTGTATGGAAGCAAAGGAAAGGAACAAAAGGGCGTGGAGGAACTTCCGAAATAAGAGAGCAGCAGAAAGTAGAGATACCAGAAAACCGGGAATGATTATGTTAGTGTGAGAAGAGAAGCAGAGTGACATTATGAAAATGATATAGCAAATAAAGCCAAGACCGAACCAAAACTGCTCCACAGCCATATCAGGAGGAAAACAACAGTGAAAGAAGAGGTGATGAAACTTATAACGGGTGAGGACAGGTACACAGAGAATGAATATGTGAAGAACTTAATAAGAGATTCCAGGAGGTCTTCACAATAGAACGAGATGAAGTCCTTGAGGTTGGAGAGGTGGCAGTAAACCAGGAGGCCTTGAAAGGGTTCGAAATTACCAGAGATGAGGTAAAGAGGCCTCTATTGGATCTGGACGTGAGAAAGGCTGTTGGTTCGGACGGAATCTCACCATGTGTACTGAAAATGTGTGCAGAAGTACTTTACTTGCCACTCTCCATAGTGTATAGTAGGTCACTGGAGACGGGAGACCTACCAGAAATATGGAAGACGGCTAATGTAGTCCCAATATTCAAAAAGGGTGACAATTAAGATGCACTGTCATATCAGTGCATCTTGACACTGTCAAGATGCACTAATGCATCAGTGCATCAGTAAAGGGCCAGTGTCTTTAACTTGTATACCATGCAAGGTGACGGAGAAGATCGCGAGAAAGAACCTAGTAGCACATAAGGAGAGAAGGGACGTCGTGACACACCAACAACATGGGTTCAGGAATGGTAGAGTAACTAAGAAACAGAATCTTGCCTCACAGGTTTAATAGAATTCTGAGATCAGGTGACAAAGATTAAGCAGGAAAGAGAAGGTTGGGCAGACTGCACATTCTTGGACAGTCGGAAAGTCTTTGACACAGTACCCCATAAGAGGCTGGAGCATAAGTTGGAGAAACAGGCAGGAGTAACTGGTAGGGCGCTCCAGTGGATATTCCTAAGCAGAGAGTTACTTTGAGGAGTGAGACCTCAAATTGGCTTGAAGTCAACAAATGAGCCATAAAGACATTAAGAAAGAATTTTTGTTAGTGTCAGTAGTTAATAAATGGAATGCACTAGGAAGTGATGTGGTGGCGGCTGACTCCATACACAGTTTCAAGAATAGATATGATAAAGCCCAATAGGCTCAGGAACCTGTACACCTGTTGATTGACGGTTGAGAGGCGGGACCAAAAAGCCAAAGCTCAACCCCCGCAAATACAACTAGGTGAGTACACCCACTATCAGTTTTACCACCTCTTCCTAAACCACCATTTTCCTCCCACAGGATCACCCCCCCCCCCCCCCCCCGAGGGTCCCCCACCACCCACAAGGCCTCCCTTTCTCCGTGACTTTCTACCATCCCTGAAGCGACGACTGTCACGGCGGGGGGAACCAGGCGAGCCATCATCCTCGCTAATCCACACTGGTGATTCCCCGGGAGGCTAGACATCATTCCTGCCGCATCCTGAGCTCTGTTCCAGCTGTGTCCCCCACCTCCGTGTGTCCCCCACCTCCGTGTGTCCCCCCCACCTCCGTGTGTCCCCCACCTCCGTCCCACCCACACTGATGCTTTCAGAACACAGTAATGTTATGAGGCTACTGTTCTGGGTTCGATCCTAACCCTCTCTCCGCCCGCGTTATCGTGTCTCATCACCAAGAGCCCGACGCCCAAGCCAAGGCCACTTCTCCCGTCGAACGGAACAATATTTACGGGAAGGCAGAAAAATGTTCGGACCACTACAAGAGCACTGAGCGGGAAGATATTGAAAATATCGATCAAAAATACTTCGTAAAAGAATTTTGCCTCAAGCAACTTGGGTTCATTATGAAATTGGATATAAAAAAATTGACTTTTTTTTCTTCTTCTGGAAAATCAACGTCCTTCTCAATACGTACGACCCCCCCCCCCCCTCCCGCCATGCTGCCCCCCCCCTCCCCCCTCCCCCATTACTCAAGGGTAGTTAATGGGCTTCGCCTAACTTTCCTAATCAATTCCGGTATGCAAATCACGACCAAGAAATGTTTATTCTTTTCTTAAATGTTTAACCTTATGATGTACAGGAAACCTTTGACGTCAGGTGCCGTCGTGAGGCGTAACTTGACACAGTGCTTCAGCTCCTGGGTTCCGCCTGCACTCGAGCTCAGCTAGTCGATTGGTGCACAAGTTCCCTGATCTCTTGGGCACTACTTTGAAAACATGTGAAAAAAAAATCAAACCCCCAGTTCCTCGTTAATTCTTTACTCTCCCGTCAGTGAAGGGAGAGTTCTCTTTGTGGTGGAGAGTTATAATGTTCTTACAGCTCTCCCATGTTCTTCGTTCCCTCTTCTGTTCTCTCGTTCTTGTCTCTTCCCACATGTTCATTTTCGTTATCTTATGATGGATTGTTTGCCTTGTGCTGGGGTCTTTGCCATGTGGTGGGGTCTTTGCCATGTGGTGGGGTCTTTGCCATGTGGTGGGGTCTTTGCCATGTGGTGGGGTCTTTGCCTCGTGGTGGAGTCTTTGCCTCGTGGTGGGGTCTTTGCCTCGTGGTGGGGTCTTTGCCTCGTGGTGGGGTCTTTGCCTCGTGGTGGGGTCTTTGCCTCGTGGTGGGGTCTTTGCCTTGTGGTGGGGTCTTTGCCTCGTGGTGGGGTCTTTGCCTCGTGGTGGGGTCTTTGCCTCGTGGTGGGGTCTTTGCCTCGTGGTGGGGTCTTTGCCTTGTGGTGGGGTCTTTGCCTTGTGGTGGGGTCTTTGCCTCGTGGTGGGGTCTTTGCCTCGTGGTGGGGTCTTTGCCTCGTGGTGGGGTCTTTGCCTCGTGGTGGGGTCTTTGCCTCGTGGTGGGGTCTTTGCCTCGTGGTGGGGTCTTTGCCTCGTGGTGGAGTCTTTGCCTTGTGGTCGACTACCCTGAGAGCTCTTTATGTCATAGGCTGGTCTCTTCAAAGTGCTGGAAATCAATGTCATTGGAAGTCTGATCGAATGACTCGTTCTCGTACTTACGAGTCAATGTCAACTGTAAGTGTTCAGCCATTTCCAAATAAAGCTTTTAATTTTGAATTGCAATTGCCTGTCTTCGTAATTCATGACCATCAGCTCTGGAACCAATTCTGTGCCAAACCTTTGAACTTACGCTAGCTTTGACATGTGCTTGAAACAGCGTGGGAATTATACGCTGGCGCTGCATATTCTAAAATCGGTCTTTCGTATGTGGGGCATGGCATTCGAATGATTAATCAGATTACTGAAGAACAGATCTGACACTGGAAGCCTTACATACGTTCTGATGTTGCTCGGTTAGTGTGTATCCCAGAAGATTGGTATGGTGTGAAGTTCATCCCACAGGCTCTGAATTCTGAAGCCTTTTTTTCAGCTAGACATTATATATTTTACCAGCAAGCCTTTCTCAACTACCCATCATCCTTCATTGTATTTGTTGATACAGAATGCAAGCAGCCACTTGTTAAGCCATTGTTTCACACACACACACACACAACCTTGTATACCACATACGTCACACCAATCCTAGGGTATGCAGCTCCAGCATGGAGTCCGTATTTCGTAATGCACAAGACAAAATTGGAGAAGGTTCAGAGGTATGCCACCAGACTAATACACGAACTGAGGGGTATGAGCTACGAGCAGAGACTACGGGAACTAAACCTCTTCAAGCTGGAAGAAACAAGAGTTAGGGAGGATATGATCACCGCATACAAGATTCTCAGAGGAACTGATAGGGTAGATAAAGACAATTTATTTAACACAAGGGGCGCGCACACACACAAGGGGACACAGGTGGAAACTGAGTACTCGGATGAACCAAAGAGATAAGGAACAACTTTTTTTTAGAGTCGGAGTAGTTAACAAATGGAATGCATTAGGAAGTGATGTGGTGGAGGCAGACTCCATACACAGTTTCAACTGTATATATGATAGAGCCTAACAGGCTCAGGAATCTGTACAACGGTTGATTGAGAATTGCGAGGCGGGACCAAAGAGCCGAAACTCAACCCTCGCAAGCACAACTAGGTGAGTACACACACCCCGAGGATGCAGCCTTTTGCAGCTGTATAACTCCCAGACATCTATTTAAGGCTAGGAGAACACTGTCAGCAGGTGAAAGAAACGATTTGTTTTTGCCTTGGACGGGTATCGAACCCGGGCGCTGAGGATTTTGGTCCCCCGAGCGCTCTTCACTCTGCCGCAATATGTATGATGTATGTATGTATGTATGTATGTATGTATGTATGTATGTATGTGTGTGTGTGTGTGTGTGTGTGTGTGTGTGTGTGTGTGTGTGTGTGTGTGTGGTGAGAGAAAGAGAGACCTGGACCCCTACAGAGCGAGCGAGAGACCCAGCCATACACAAGAGACAAACACAAGGACACATTCAGCAGGCCCACAAAACAAAAACGAACGAGAGAGGAAAGTGGAAGTCGGTGAGCGGGAGTAAGTAATCAGGCGCGAAGGACTATGAGAGTGAGCGAGAGACCCTTCAAACAATGCCCGAGTACTTGGATGGCGCAACGCTCAACAGAACTCATCACGGCTCCAGCACCTTATGGTACCTAACTCACCCTCCCCTGGACTTGGCTAATCTATTGGAGGCCAGATACCACTAACCCCCCCCCCCCCCCCCGAACCCAACGCTTGGGCCCTCACTCTCTACGGTCACAACCCTTAAGATCCCTAACCATAACCTATCAGGATGCTAACTCATCCAGGACCCAACTTCTTTTTAGAGTCCTAACCCATCAGAGTTCCAACCAATCAGGGTCCCAACCCATCAAAGAGCCAACTGATAATGACCCTGACCCATCAGGGACCCAAGCATTGAAGTACTCCACCTCATCATGAACCAAAGGTATAAGGCCCAAACTCATCTCACTGTGGCCACTCACGCCAGAGCCCAAACCTCATCAAACTTGCTGCGTGCTCTGGATCATCACACTAATCTTAACTCGGGTGTTTACTTCATGAAAGTTGCTGATCTGCATGGTCGCATTGACGTCATCGGCTGACTCGCATGATGAGAAACTTTAGGCTTGCTGCTAGGGTACACTAACACCCACACGCAACACAATATAAATACTCACTTCTGTACACACACTATTTTATATATATATATATATATATATATATATATATATATATATATATATATATATATATATATATATATATATATATATATATATATATATGTCGTACCTAGTAGCCAGAACTCACTTCTGAGCCTACTATGCAAGGCCCGATTTGCCTAATAAGCCAAGTTTTCATGAATTAATTGCTTTTCGACTACCTAACCTACCTAACCTAACCTAACTTTTTCGGCTACCTAACCAAACCTAACCTATAAAGATAGGTTAGGTTAGGTTAGGTAGGGTTGGTTAGGTTCGGTCATATATCTACGTTAATTTTAACTCCAATAAAAAAAAATTGACCTCATACATAATGAAATGGGTAGCTTTATCATTTCATAAGAAAAAAATTAGAGAAAATATATTAATTCATGAAAACTTGGCTTATTAGGCAAATCGGGCCTTGCATTGTAGGCTGAAAAGTGAGTTCTGGCTACTAGGTACGACATATTATATCGTACATATTATATCGTATTATATCGTATATATATATATATATATATATATATATATATATATATATATATATATGTATATATGACTGTCAGACCACGGAGGAAAATTGAAACAAATTTCCTTAAGTACTTTCGTATATTAATACATCTTCAGAAGGAGTGAAGATGTATTCTCCTGAAGATGTATTAATATACGAAAGTACTTAAGGAAATTTGTTTCAATTTTCCTCCGTGGTCTGACACTGTCACATTTTTAATCACGTGTTTATTTTCGTGATATACACACTTATATATTATATATATATATATATATATATATATATATATATATATATATATATATATATATATATATATATATATATATATATATATATATATATATATATATATATATGTCGTACCTAGTAGCCAGAACGCACTTCTCAGCCTACTATGCAAGGCCCGATTTGCCTAATAAGCCAAGTTTTCATGAATTATTTGTTTTTCGACTACCTAACCTACCTAACCTAACCTAACCTAACTTTTTCGGCTACCTAACCAAACCTAACCTATGAAGATAGGTTAGGTTAGGTTAGGTAGGGTTGGTTAGGTTCGGCCATATATCTACGTTAATTTTAACTCCAATAAAAAAAATTGACCTCATACATAATGAAATGGGTAGCTTTATCATTTCATAAGAAAAAAATTAGAAAAAATATATTAATTCAGGAAAACTTGGCTTATTAGGCAAATCGGGCCTTGAATAGTAGGCCAAAAAGTGAG
This sequence comes from Procambarus clarkii, assembly GCF_040958095.1. NCBI lineage: Eukaryota > Metazoa > Arthropoda > Malacostraca > Decapoda > Cambaridae > Procambarus > Procambarus clarkii. The sequence goes on from NC_091182.1 coordinate 31,816,045, forward strand.
TTCTGGCTACTAGGTACGACATATATATATATAATATGAGAGAGGAGAGTGAGAGTGAGAGAGAGAGAGAGAGACTGAGACTGACTTAACAAAAGTTAAGCCGCGCCTCACCCACATTCTCCCAGGTTTTACTGTGGGACTCCCAATACTTTCCCGCTTCTGTGGCCCCGGAGAGAAGAGACAAAAATTATATATTGCTGAGGAAAATTCTCTGCGCACAGCCTCGAAAAATCTAACCCAGTTTTGAACCGATTCCTGAGGAGGACGGGGAAATTACCCCCCCTCCCCCCCCTCTTGTGATACATTGTCCCCCTCCACCTTGACGCTATGCTCAGACGCCCCCCACCGGGTCTCCTAGACGCCCCACCGGGTCTCCTAGACGCCTACCGGGTCTCCTAGACGCCCCACCGGGTCTCCTAGACGCCCCACCGGGTCTCCTAGACGCCCCACCGGGTCTCCCAGACCGCCCACTGGGTTTCCTAGACGCCTACCGGGTCTCCTAGACGCCTACCGGGTCTCCTAGACGCCCCACCGGGTCTCCTAGACGCCCCACCGGGCCTCCTAGACGCCCCACCGGGTCTCCTAGACGCCCCACCGGGTCTCCTAGACGCCCCACCGGGTCTCCTAGACGCCCCACCGGGTCTCCTAGACGCCCCACCGGGTCTCCTAGACGCCCCACCGGGTCTCCTAGACGCCCCACCGGGTCTCCCAGACCGCCCACTGGGTTTCCTAGACGCCTACCGGGTCTCCTAGACGCCTACCGGGTCTGAACTAGTCACTCGACAGGAAACTGGGCCAAGCATATCCAGGCGTGTGTCCGTCAGGTGCAAAAACGTGTTGGTGGTCTCAAGCAAGCATGAGATTCCGAACATATATGTGGTCCCACTCACCAGGTCCCAGCAACCACTCGCCAGGTCCCAGCAACCACTCGCCAGGTCCCAGCAACTAGTCGCCAGGTCCCAGCAACCACTCGCCAGGTCCCAGCAACTAGTCGCCAGGTCCCAGCAACTATACTCGCCAAGGTCCCGGCAACTAGTCGCCAGGTCCCGGCAACTAGTCGCCAGGTCCCAGCAACTAGTCGCCAGGTCCCGGCAACTATACTCGCCAGGTCCCAGCAACTAGTCGCCAGGTCCCGGCAACTATACTCGCCAGGTCCCGGCAACTATACTCGCCAGGTCCCGGCAACTATACTCGCCAGGTCCCGGCAACTATACTCGCCAGGTCCCGGCAACTATACTCGCCAGGTCCCGGCAACTATACTCGCCAGGTCCCGGCAACTATACTCGCCAGGTCCCGGCAACTATACTCGCCAGGTCCCGGCAACTATACTCGCCAGGTCCCGGCAACTATACTCGCCAGGTCCCGGCAACCATACTCGCCAGGTCCCGGCAACTATACTCGCCAGGTCCCGGCAACTATACTCGCCAGGTCCCGGCAACTAGTCGCCAGGTCCCGGCAACTATACTCACCAGGTCCCAGCAACTAGTCGCCAGGTCCCGGCAACTATACTCGCCAGGTCCCAGCAACTATACTCGCCAGGTCCCGGCAACTAGTCGCCAGGTCCCGGCAACTATACTCGCCAGGTCCCAGCAACTAGTCGCCAGGTCCCGGCAACTATACTCGCCAGGTCCCAGCAACTAGTCGCCAGGTCCCGGCAACTAGTCGCCAGGTCCCGGCAACTATACTCACCAGGTCCCAGCAACTAGTCGCCAGGTCCCGGCAACTATACTCGCCAGGTCCCGGCAACTATACTCACCAGGTCCCGGCAACTATACTCACCAGGTCCCGGCAACTATACTCACCAGGTCCCGGCAACTATACTCGCCAGGTCCCAGCAACTATACTCGCCAGGTCCCGGCAACTATACTCGCCAGGTCCCAGCAACTAGTCGCCAGGTCCCGGCAACTATACTCGCCAGGTCCCAGCAACTAGTCGCCAGGTCCCGGCAACTATACTCGCCAGGTCCCGGCAACTATACTCGCCAGGTCCCGGCAACCACACTCGCCAGGTCCCGGCAACCACTCGCCAGGTCCCGGCAACTACTCGCCAAGGTCCCGGCAACTGCTCGCCAAGGTCCCGGCAACTGCTCGCCAAGGTCCCAGCAACTGCTCGCCAAGGTCCCAGCAACTACTCGCCAGGTCCCAGCAACCACTCGCCAAGGTCCCGGCAACCACTCGCCAAGGTCCCGGCAACCACTCGCCAAGGTCCCGGCAACCACTCGCCAAGGTCCCGGCAACCACTCGCCAAGGTCCCGGCAACCACTCGCCAAGGTCCCAGCAACCACTCGCCAAGGTCCCGGCAACCACTCGCCAAGGTCCCGGCAACCACTCGCCAAGGTCCCGGCAACCACTCGCCAAGGTCCCGGCAACCACTCGCCAAGGTCCCAGCAACCACTCGCCAGGTCCCAGCAACCACTCGCCAGGTCCCAGCAACCACTCGCCAAGGTCCCAGCAACTACTCGCCAGGTCCCAGCAACCACTCGCCAAGGTCCCAGCAACTACTCGCCAGGTCCCAGCAACCACTCGCCAAGGTCCCAGCAACCACTCGCCAGGTCCCAGCAACCACTCGCCAAGGTCCCAGCAACTACTCGCCAGGTCCCAGCAACCACTCGCCAGGTCTCAGCAACCACTCGCCAAGGTCCCGGCAACCGCTCGCCAGGTCCCAGCAACCACTCGCCAAGGTCCCGGCAACCACTCGCCAAGGTCCCGGCAACCACTCGCCAGGTCCCAGCAACCACTCGCCAAGGTCCCGGCAACCACTCGCCAGGTCCCGGCAACCACTCGCCAGGTCCCAGCAACCACTCGCCAGGTCCCAGCAACCACTCGCCAAGGTCCCGGCAACCGCTCGCCAGGTCCCGGCAACCACTCGCCAGGTCCCGGCAACCACTCGCCAGGTCCCGGCAACCACTCGCCAGGTCCCGGCAACCACTCGCCAGGTCCCGGCAACCACTCGCCAGGTCCCGGCAACTACTCGCCAGGTCCCGGCAACCACTCGCCAAGGTCCCGGCAACCACTCGCCAAGGTCCCGGCAACCACTCGCCAAGGTCCCAGCAACCACTCGCCAGGTCCCGGCAACCGCTCGCCAAGGTCCCGGCAACCACTCGCCAGGTCCCGGCAACCGCTCGCCAGGTCCCAGCAACCGCTCGCCAGGTCCCAGCAACCACTCGCCAGGTCCCAGCAACCACTCGCCAGGTCCCAGCAACCACTCGCCAGGTCCCAGCAACCACTCGCCAGGTCCCAGCAACCACTCGCCAGGTCCCAGCAACCACTCGCCAGGTCCCAGCAACCACTCGCCAGGTCCCGGCAACTACTCGCCAGGTCCCGGCAACTACTCGCCAGGTTATGAGTGGTGAGCGAGGAGAATCACCGACCATCCACACGTATTGACCGTGATTCCCTCGTTCAATCAGCGGACGAAATGGCTCATCCCTAATTACCCTCCTCCTCTAATTGGTTAGCCCATGGGAGGGGGGGGGGGCAACACCACCCCCCCCTCCCGCTCTCCCCAAACATCTATCTCCTCTGTCTATTCCTTCCGTCCTTCTCCACCTTCGCTGCTTCATTCTTTATCTTGCTGTACACGAAGAAGGAAGAGATAAAATTTGGAGACAAGACGGTCCTCGACTAATTAGGGATCTCGTCGAGGGTGACGGCCCGTGTAAATACGCCATGTCACAAGAGGCTGCCACGGTTGGCAAGGTGATGCTCCAGGTTATCTGCAGCACCTACTCTCTCCCCTCCCTCCCTCTCTCTCCCCTCCCTCCCTCTCTCTCTCTCCCCTCCCTCCCTCTCTCTCCCCTCCCTCCCTCCCTCTCTCTCCCCTCCCTCCCTCCCTCTCTCTCCCCTCCCTCCCTCTCTCTCCCCTCCCTCCCTCTCTCTCCCCTCCCTCCCTCTCTCTCCCTCTCTCTCTCTCTCTCTCACACGCGCGAGAAGGGTGGGTAGATTGGATTTTCTGAGAAAGCCTTTGACACAGTACCCCTTAAAGAGGTTGGTGCGTAAGTTGGAGAAAGAGGGCAGAATAACAGGTAAGGTGCTCCAGTGGCTCAGGGGAGTATCTAAGCAACAGGAAAACAGCGAGTAACTGAGAGGAGAGAGGAGTGGGGAGGGGGGGGGGAGGGAGACGTCAGAGTGGCGAAATGTCACCAGCGGAGTCCCATGGGGGCTCTGTACTTGGACCCATCCTGTTTCTGATATATGTAAACGACCTTCCAGAATGTATAGACTCATTCCTCTCAATGTTTGCTGATGATGCAAAAATTATGAGAAGAATAAAAACAGATGAAGACAGAGACTACAGGACGACCTGGACAAACTGGGGGAATGGTCTAGAAAATGGCTACTAAAGTTTAACTCAAGTAAGTGTAAAGTAATGAAAGTCCGATCGCAAGATACCGTCTGGGAGTTGAAATCCTGCAAGAGTCAAACAGAGAGAAAGATCTGGGGGTTAATATAACATCGAACCTGTCCCCAGAAGCCCACATCAAAAGGATATCATCAGCGGCATATGCTAGATTGGCCAACATAAGAACTGCCATTAGAAACTTGAGTAAGGATTCATTCAGAACTTTGTATACCACATATGTCAGACCAATCCTGGAGTATGCAGTTCCAGACTGGAGTCCATACCTAGTTAAACAATAGACAAAGTTAGAGAATATTCAGAGGTACGCCACCAGATTAGTCCCAGAGCTGAGAGGTATGAGTTACGAGGAAAGGCTACGGAAATGAAACTTCACGCCCCTGTAATACAGAAGAGTTAGGGGAGGCATGATCACCACTTACAAAATTCTCAGGTGAATTGACAGGGTAGACAAAGACAATCTATTTTACAATGGTTGGAACACAAACAAGAGGACACAGGTGGAAACGTAGTATTAAAATGAGACAGACATTATAATTTTTTTCCCAGTGTCAGGAAAATTAACAAACGGATGCATTAGGCAGTGATATGGTGGAGACAGACTCCATACACAGTTTCAAATGTAGATATGATAGAGCCCAGTAGGCTCAGGAACCTGTACACCAGTTGATTGACAGTTGAGAAGCGGGACCAAAGAGCCAGAGCTCAACCCCCGCAAGCACAACTAGGTGGGTACCAACAGTACCAGCAACACCAGCAGGCCAACATATCTTGAGATTCTTGAGGTTACCTTGAGATGATTTCGGGGCTTTAGTGTCTCCGCGGCCCGGTCCTCGACCAGGCCTCCACCCCCAGGAAGCAGCCCGTGACATCTGACTAACACCCAGGTACCTATTTTACTGCTAGGTAACAGGGGCATAAGGTGAAAGAAACTTTGCCCAGTGTTTCTCACCGGCGCCTGGGATCGAACCCAAGACCACACGATCACAAGTCCCGCGTGCTGTCCGCTCGGCCGACCGAACGCCCACCTCCTCCACAGGTGAGTGGGCGTGATGCTGAGTGATGAACGCCCACCTCCTCCACAGGAGAGTGGGCGTGATGCTGAGTGATGAACGCCCACCTCCTCCACAGGAGAGTGGGCGTGATGCTGAGTGATGAACGCCCACCTCCTCCACAGGAGAGTGGGCGTGATGCTGTGCTTGTGGGGGTGAGGCTGGTCGCTCCCGGAGGCGGCATCACCTTCACACGGTGGGTTATCTTGAGATGATTTCGGGGCTTTTTAGTGTCCCCGCGGCCCGGTCCTCGACCAGGCCTCTAGGGTTCTTCTAGTTCTAGTGGGTTCTTCCTAGGGGTAAATTTTTCATTTATTTTTTACCTTATTTGTTGTAGGATAGGACGCGAGGTTTTGTTTCCCCGCCACTAGGAAATAATTCCCCGCCACCAGGAAATAATTCCCCGCCACCAGGAAAATAATTCCCCGCCACCGGCAAATAATTCGCCGCCACCCGGAAAATAATTCACAACCACCACCACAACGGCCACCACCCCCAGCACCACGACGACAACCCCCAGCACCACGACCACCACGACGACCACCACCACCATTACGACCACCACCACCAGCAGCACCACCACCAGCACCATTACGACGACGACCACCACCACGACTACCACCACGACGACCACCACGACGACCACCAGCAACAGCAGCACCGTGAACCAATGACTCACAGTTTGCCTTCACATAAACCCTGAGCGTGTATGAATTATTGGGCTTGCCAATTAATTTTCTAATTAAGGTGCAATTACTGAACCTCAACTCTTGTAAGTTTTTCTCCTCAGTCAAAGGTGATCGTTAAGGTAAGCTTTCAACAGCCCCATTCATCTGTAAGCTTGCGCAACATCTTTACCTAAATACTCTTAAAATTAAGTAATTTTTAAGCAAAGCCAAGTATTTGGCTATCATTTTAAGTTCAAATAAAAGGGTTATTTTATTTATGATAGCATTTATATTCCACATTTATGTACATTACTGATAAGCGAATATTTGTCTCGATATTCTCCATCAATTTGTAAACAATTCGTAAATAATTACAAGGCGGGGGGGGGGGCTTGTGAGGACCCGTGGGGGGCGGGGGGGAGGGGGGCCGGCCGGGTGGTGACCCGTGGGGGGGGGGGGGTGAGGACCCGTGGGGGGGCGGGGTCGTGAGGACCCGTAGGGGGGGGTCGTGAGGACCCGTGGGGGGCGGGGTGAGGACCCGTGGGGGGGGGTCGTGAGGACCCGTGGGGGGGGGGTCGTGAGGACCCGTAGGGGGGGGGTCGTGAGGACCCGTGGGGGGGGGGGGGTCGTGAGGACCCGTGGGGGGGGGGTCGTGAGGACCCGTGGGGGGGGGGTCGTGAGGACCCGTGGGGGGGGGTCGTGAGGACCCGTGGGGGGCCGTCGTGAGGACCCGTGGGGGGGGGGTCGTGAGGACCCGTGGGGGGGGGTCGTGAGGACCCGTGGGGGGGGGGTCGTGAGGACCCGTGGGGGGGGTCGTGAGGACCCGTGGGGGGGGGGGGGTCGTGAGGACCCGTGGGGGGGGGTCGTGAGGACCCGTGGGGGGGGGGGGTCGAGAGGACCCGTGGGGGGGGGGGTCGTGAGGACCCGTGGGGGGCCGGGTCGTGAGGACCCGTGGGGGGGGGGGGTCGTGAGGACCCGTGGGGGGGGGGGTCGTGAGGACCCGTGGGGGGGGGGCGGGGTGGTTAATACTCAATCTCGTGCGGCTAGAATTGCCGCTAATCCCTCTTAAGAAGAAGTTGCGAACTGGACACCAATTGCTGGAGATCCGTCGACTAGTTAATAGGCCAGAGTCTCGTTCGTTATCGGAATTAACCAGACAAATCGCTCCACCAACTAAGAACTACCATGCACCACCACCAACAACCAAAAAACTATCGTACTAGAAAATAACAGCGGCTCGCGAAATTGACAATGTCCCGTTTTCTGTTCGTGGGTGGGTACGTCACTTTCGTGAGCCGATTTTATTCTGAATTACGTCCTTTTTTTTTTTTAGCGCGCATAGGAGTGAAAAGCGACGTAATTGATAAGATAACGGGTTGTACAAGAGGTGACTGTTTCTAACATGTTATCAGCTCCTCCAACTAGCACCTCGGTAATTATCCAATTATTCACTTAGCAGTAGCTGTTAAAACCAAACCCCGAACACCATTTGTAATTAACACTGTGACGAGTCAATCATAGACGAAGACATTCTGCAAACTTTCGAGGAAATTGTGTGAATGTACTTGATATAAGTAGATATTAAGGCGGTAATATCTATTTTGCAACATGTGATTTAAAGCACAAATATGCATAGAATTATACTAATTCAAACTGGCTAATATTGAGGTTAGGCAAGTTGTTTTGACTAATTCTAGCGATGTTTAGATTTTAAATCAAATCCCCGAAAATTAACTTCGAAAGAAGTTAATTTTAACTCGAATTTTAATTTTTATTTAATTTTATGTTAATTTTAATTCGAAAAAAGTTAATTAAAAGAAGTTGAGCGAACGTCGCTCAAAACAGTAAGAACGATCTTAAATATTTTCATGCCTATACTAGATAGGATACCCGGATGTGCCCGGGCCTCTCTGCTTTCCCCCCCCCCCCCCCCGTTCCATTCCCTCCTCCCCTCTCTTTTGTCCTCTGTCCTCCCTTTCCCACCCTCACCCATTCTCTCATCGTCTCCCTTTGTCTCAGAAAAATATATAATACGAAAATATGAAAAATTGCCCAAAAACTGTATAGGAAAACAAATCCCCGATTTCAGACGTTCTCAAAATAGCTGAACGAGCCAATATTTCTTAAAGATGGGTTGTTGTTGTTGTTGCTGCTCTTCCTGGACGTACCCCCCCACCCCCCAAGTGTCGCGGTCTCTGGGGGGGGGGGGAGGGTCAGTCACTTAACCAGCCACTTAACCGTCACTTATTAGCCACTTAACAAAACTGTGAAGGATCGTCTGCTTCTCTTATGTCTGCGTTTAAAAAAATGTGATTTGCAGCCTGACCGGATGAGAGAGATAACCACAGACAGCCCAATGTCAGTCAGGTATGCACACCGCTTGCCAACACAGTCCAGAAAACCACAGCCAGAAAACCCACATTCACCTGGGCTCTAGGAGGCTCGAACCCTGGACCCCAAGCGTGTGAGGCCAAAACTCTATCGACCGAGCTATTGAGTAGTCTTAATAAGAAAAGTTTCCAGAAGCATAAATCCGTGCTGCCAAACTGGCAGCACGGATTTATTTCCACGGAAGTGTGGATGACAATTCTTCCAATAATGAGTACATTTCTCTATCCAAAATAATTCACCAAATCATCAACAGCCGTGGCCACTACTAATGAAGTTGTCTTGCGTTTAACTCGGCTTAAAGTCTGAAGCCTATCTTGAGGTTCTTGAGATGATTTCGGGGCTTTAGTGTCCCCGCGGCCCGGTCCTCGACCAGGCCTCCACCCCCAGGAAGCAGCCCGTGACAGCTGACTAACTCCCAGGTACCTATTTTACTGCTAGGTAACAGGGGCATTCAGGGTGAAAGAAACTTTGCCCATTTGTTTCTGCCTCGTGCGGGAATCGAACCCGCGCCACAGAATTACGAGTCCTGCGCGCTATCCACCAGGCTACGAGGCCCTAGTTTCCTAAGCCTAGTTTCATATTGCTCCATGAAAACCCCGTTAGTCAATACAGAATTCAAGTTTATCACGATTTCTCTCGTGAAACATGTAAGTATCTCACAGGTCACTAAATATTGAAAATGTGATAACTCTCTCATTCAAGTTGGAATGAATATTAATGCAGCCTAATGTAAATGTGAAGTCATTACCGCTCAAGAAATCTCTACGCATAGGAAATAAACCTACTTAGGAAATGTATATGTTTATCTCTCAGAATGTTCGGTAATATGTTATATTGTTGTGATGTGTGTATATGTATGTATTAACACGATGTACTGAACGGGGTGAGAATAGCTTGAGCTACCTCATCCCTTTGTGTGTATTTTACCTCAATAAACTTATTTCAATTTCAATTCAAAACTCTACTCATTCACTGCGTCATTCATCCTTTTCGTTCCTTATTTATAATTCAAATAATAACCAGCAAATCATAAATACAATGATCTCCACAACCCAGATGCCCCAAATAAAATGATTCAGTCGGGTTAGCAAAGATTCAGCTTCAAATATTTTACATTTCCTCACCTTGTGGGATATCATTGGACCCGGCTTCACAACCCCAACACAACCCATACCTGGAGAGGTTCCGGAAGTTCTTCTACTCCCCGGGATTCGATTTGTGATAGCTTGGTCTCACAGGCAGTTTCCAGGAACGACCCGCAGGCCCACACATGCACTTCAAATTTGGTTGTGTTGGTCAGGCACTTCATTTAAGAACCTATCTAAATGATTTTTGAAGAAGTCCACCTTGTTCCGGCACTATTTCTATGCTTACTGGTCGAGTGTTCAACAGCCGTGGACCTCTGATATTCAGACCGTGTTCTGCGATTGTACCTCTACTCCTTATGGTTCTAGTCTACAGTTCATTCTGTATCATAACTCCAGTATGTTATTCTACTATGCAAAATTGGAACCACTCAATTGATGCATATGTAAGTTTATATCTCGTCTCCTTTCCAGAAAGTACATTTTAGAGCTTTGAGACGAGCCGAGTAATTTAGTGGTTTTGTCCGTGTCTATGCGTGCCGTACATGCTCTCTGTATCCCCTCTATTTCAGATATCTCACCTGCTCTGAAGGAGAAAGCGAGTACTGTAATCAAAAGCAATGCCGTTCAAAGACAAGAATATTAAGAATCCACACTTCTTCAGCCAAGGCAGAGCTAACTGCCATTATTACGACACGAACACACACACACACAGTTATATAAAGGAAGCTGTGACTTGCATGATTTCTTCACATGTTCCTAACCTGTCGTAAACCGGTGTGAAGAGTCTTGTTCAGGCTGTTTCGTAAGACCTGAGTCACTACAAACAAATTATTACTTTGCAGATGAGGAGTCACAATAACGTGGCTGAAAAATGTTGACCAAACCACACGCTAGAAAGTGAAGAGACGACGACGTTTCGGTCTGTCCTGGACTTGACGGACAGTCGATTATCAAGACGATCGACTTGAGAATGGTCCAGGACGGACCGAAACGTCGTCGTCGTCTCTTGACTTTCTAGTGTGTGGTCTGGTCAACACATTATTACTTTATCCTAATATCTTCTGATATCTGAAACTGGCCACTTCATGAACAAATCCACAAGGACCGTGACGAGGATTCGAACCAGCGACCGGGAGTATTCCAGACACTGCCTTAATCGACTGAGCTACGACAGGGTAAAAAAGTTGAAACCGAAACTCTACTGAACTGTAATTTAAACCGAAGTTCTACTGAACACTTCATCTGTAATTTAAGTTTTATTTGAAACAGCTCACTAATATTTCAGCCTGTTTTCAAATGGTATTTAACCGATCCAATCCCCCCCTACCTCCTGGCATGCAAGTTATTTCCAAAACAGTAATATTGGTTGCAATTTTTGTTTTTAAGTGAAGGGGAGAGAGTTTATGTACACAAAAACAATCAAGCACAATGAATGCAGGTAATTAATAAAGTATATTACAAGTTATTTACATCAGGAGAAATAATATTTTGACAAGAGGTACCTCGCTGAATTTCGGTGGTAAAAATAATATCTCAAACCGAGTAATTATGACTAAAAAAGCCTCGACTGCGTTAGTTTGATCAGATTTTGATGTTTTTTTCACACGATGTATATTGTAATTATCCCTACCAAACTACGATGACATTTGGAATACAATAATTTTATATATTATTCCTTTTTTTCCACCTAGAAGGCAGAGCTAACTGCCATTATTACGACACGAAGATACACAGAGTTATACAAAGGAAGCTGTGACTTCTGCACCTTGCACCACCTCTGGTGCAAGTGTAGGGACCCATAGCCTCGGAGAAGAAAATAAAGAGTACTCAGAGACGACCTTGTGGATCCTCACTGAACACTGATATTTTCTTCTCCTACCACCCCTATTCTTTTGGTACGTGTGTATATTTATCTAACTTTATTCAATTTGTAATTTTAGATTCATTTAAACTTCAGGGTTATAATTATTGATCAGAAGGAAAAGAATTAAACCTACGATTCTTGTGTGCCAGACCCGTGCCGTAACTGTTAAATAATTACGATAGACAATATAAAGACAAGCATAATGTTTTATAAAAAATTTGTTTATATAAATTACTGTCTTTGTACAACCCACCCTCCTGTTTAGATAGTACCTATTGTGACAATCGTACGCTATTAATTTTTAAATAGTAGTATACTGACGTAAGGAATTCTTGAAAAAATGAAGCTAAAAAACTAAGTTAAATATTCATAGGCCTTGTATAGCACACATGTGTACTATATTAGGCCTCAGATATCGTGTATTAGGCCTAGAAAAGTTAGTTTAGTTTGTCAAAGTAACACAATAAATAGTTTTCCGATTTGTCCAACTCAATACTACACATTTCAACGTTCTAATTTCATTGTACGTCGGTATATATATACTATGATACCTGCTTGATGGGGTTCTGGGAGTTGTTCTACTCCCCAAGCCCGGCCCGAGGCCAGGCTTGAATGGTCCTCAACTTTATTGTAAGTACAACAAAATAGAAGGATGAGATACTTTGTAAGTCCATACAGTAAGTATGGATACCTCTACTGTGTCCATACTCAACACCGTGGAGGAAGGTCGTGACCAGGATTCGAACCTGCGTCCGGGAGCATCCCAGACACTGCCTTAATCGACTGAGCTACGACAGGGTTAAAAAAGAGTTGAAACAGAAGTACTTCGGTTTCAACTCTTAACCCTGTTGTAGCTCAGTCGATTAAGGCAGTGTCTGGAATGTTCCCGGACGCAGGTTCGAATCCTCGTCACGGCACTTGTGGATTTGTTCATTTAATGCATCACGTTAGTGTGATCTCTGTGTGTAAATGACACAGGGATAGGCTGACGTATGACCTCAATCCATCCTATCAACTAATTAGTTGCGTTTTTTTGACGTTATCCTAATCAACATTACTAATATGTAACCTACGAAGACGAGACTATGAGTCGGGTTCCACAGGTTAGGTGAACTGAGTGGGTTAGTGCGTATTTTGGTTAGCTTAGGAGACGGATTAGACGGACGGAGACGGAGTGGCAAATGAGGAGACGTACCGTGATGCTCGACTGTGCGAGGGAATAGTAGCTGGCTCACCGTACTGGTCAACCCAGGGAACATTCTCCCCAACCTTGGCGTTACTAGTACCTGCAAAAGGGAAATACACAGCGTTAATAATTCATAAACAATTCTTGAAGTAGAAACTACTTATACAGTCTCCGTGGTGCAGTGGTAAGACACTCGCCTGGCGTTCCGCGAGCGCTTTGTCATGGGTTCGTATCCTGGCCGGGGAGGATTTACTGGGCGCAATTCCTTAACTGTAGCCTCTGTTTAACTCAACAGTAAAATGTGTACTTGGTTGTAACAACGATTCTTCGCGGCGGGGATCGTATTCCAGGGACTTGCCCGAAACGCTACGCGTACTAGTGGCTGTACAAGAATGTAACAACTCTTGTATATATCTCAAAAAAAAAACTGGAAGTAGGAAAATAAGTGCACAACAACCGCCAATTATACTACTGCTCTAACTACTGTAAACTATCGTACAGCAATTGAAGAGTCGTTGAAATGTGTTTAGGAAAGTGGTGCTTGACGGTAGAGTTGGGAGCCACACGCGGCACTTGACTGACTCTATAGAGACCTTCCGTCCTGGCCTCACCGGCCGTAAAATTTCATTATCGTCTCATGGTGCCACTTGGGCAGGACGGTAGAGCGACGGTCTCGCTTCATGCAGGTCGGCGTTCAATCCCCGACCGTCCAAGTGATTGGGCAGCATTCCCATCCACTCCCCCCCCCCCCCACACCGTCCCATCCTAAGTCCTTATCCATTTCAGCGTTTTACAAATAGTCGTAATGGCTTGGCGATTTCTCATGATAGTTGACTTCATGGTACCTGACTAAAGATATTGTTTCTGGCACTGCTGCTGCTGCTACTGTTCCAGCTGCTGCTACTGTTCTAACAGTTACTGCTGCTACTCTCCCCACCCTTGCCATCACCATTGTCAATAGATGATACTGGAGATCTGTGGAGGTGCGGCTGCACCCTGCGTGACGGGAGATGTCTTCCGTGCACAAGTCGAATAAATTACCTTGATTTGCTTACTTTTATATGAAGGGGAAGGGGTGTCTAGGAGAGTAAGGAGCAGGTGGAGCTGATATGTCCCTGGAAACACGAACCGAGACTGTCTCTATTTTCCGCTTGTTACAACTTGTAATAAAGTTGTTACATCTTGGCTTAACGTGTTTATGACGTATTAGAACGTTGTTACAACTTGCTATATTGGTTGTTATAACTGGTTAGGTTTCAAGTCATTTCTTCTGCTTGGTCAGAGCAGGAGAATACTCCCTGTAGCGCAATGGTCTACGTCCTTGGCTTACAGCCGAGGATAACGGATTCGATCTCCTGGCGGGACAGACTTGGCACGTTTCCTTTCATCTGATGCCTATGTTCACCTAGCAGGCAACATTGACCTGGGAGTTAATCAACCGTTTTGAATTGCATCCTGGGAAAGGCCATCGGTAGTTTTCCTGGGTGGACCTCGATAAACCTAAGAGCTTTCCTGTTCCTGACTACACATGAACCGACTACAAGGTTAACCATAACCACTGAACCCATTAGGCTCAAGGAAGTCAAGATCCAGCTCTTGCACTATGATGCAAACGAGGAAATCAAAACCAGGGGCCAGATTCACGAAGCAGTTACGCAAGCACTTACGAACCTGGGGCCAGATTCACGAAGCAGTTACGCAAGCACATACGAACTTGGGGCCAGATTCACGAAGCAGTTACGCAAGTACTTACGAACGTGTACATCTTTCCTCAATCTTTGACGGCTTTGGTTACATTTATTAAACAGTTTACAAGCATGAAAACTTGCCAATCAACTGTTGTTATTGTTATAAACAGCCTCCTGGTGTTTCGGAGCTCATTAACTGTTTAATAATTGTAAACAAAGCCGCCAAAGATTGAGAAAAGATGTACAGGGGCCAGATTCACGAAGCAATTACGCAAGCACTTACGAACCTGTCCATCTTTTCTCAATCTTTGGCGGCTTTGTTTACAATTGTTAAACAGTTAATGAGCTTGAAGCACCAGGAGGCTGTTTATAACAATAACAACAGTTAATTGTGAAGTTTTCATGCTTGTAAACTGTTTAATAAATGTAACCAAAGCCGTCAAAGATTGAGGAAAGATGTACACGTTCGTAAGTGCTTGCGTAACTGCTTCGTGAATCTGGCCCCAGGTTCGTAAGTGCTTGCGTAACTGCTTCGTGAATCTGGCCCCAGGTCCGTAAGTGCTTGCGTAACTGCTTCGTGAATCTGGCCCCAGGTTCGTAAGTGCTTGCGTAACTGCTTCGTGAATCTGGCCCCAGGTTCGTAAGTGCTTGCGTAACTGCTTCGTGAATCTGGCCCCAGGTTCGTAAGTGCTTGCGTAACTGCTTCGTGAATCTGGCCCCAGGTTCGTAAGTGCTTGCGTAACTGCTTCGTGAATCTGGCCCCAGGTTCGTAAGTGCTTGCGTAACTGCTTCGTGAATCTGGCCCCAGGTTCGTAAGTGCTTGCGTAACTGCTTCGTGAATCTGGCCCCAGGTTCGTAAGTGCTTGCGTAACTGCTTCGTGAATCTGGCCCCAGGTTCGTAAGTGCTTGCGTAACTGCTTCGTGAATCTGGCCCCAGGTTCGTAAGTGCTTGCGTAACTGCTTCGTGAATCTGGCCCCAGGTTCGTAAGTGCTTGCGTAACTGCTTCGTGAATCTGGCCCCAGGTTCGTAAGTGCTTGCGTAACTGCTTCGTGAATCTGGCCCCAGGTTCGTAAGTGCTTGCGTAACTGCTTCGTGAATCTGGCCCCAGGTTCGTAAGTGCTTGCGTAACTGCTTCGTGAATCTGCCCACAGCTCCACATACGAAACGCAGCCTAACCGCACTGTGCAACAGACAAAAATAAAACACTGGAGAAATCGTAAAGACTTTCCCTTGGAATAATAATTTTTTTTATACAGGCGAGTACAGAAGTAGACAACTGACTGCTGTTAGCAGGCTAAGAGCTTTCCCTTCTCATATCTAATGGTAAGCCTTCCTACCTACCCTTTTGGGGATTCCGAGGATCAACGTCCCCACGGCCCGGTCTCTGACCAGGCTTCATAACCCTCCTTACCCATTAATTTTCCCTGGAACACGTCCCACCAATCGGTTTTACTCAAAGGTCTCCAAATACTGCAGGGTGAACTGGTTCAGTTATGGACTGGTTGCCAGTAAATCTTGTCGGGTCTCGTAATGCACGCGCGTGCTTTTGTGTGTGTGTGTGTGTGTGTGTGTGTGTGTGTGTGTGTGTGTGTGTGTGTGTGTGTACACACTTTTCGCATTTACTATTTGTGCTTGCAGGATCGACCTATTAGCTCTTAGACCTCACTCCTCTATGTATTGATTCTCGACCTATTTTTATCTATCAAATCTACTATATATATTTATCCCTAACACACACACACACACACACACACACACACACACACACACACACACACACACACACACACACACACAGGAAGAAGTCCCGTAGGACCTGTCTAACTCCCAGGTACCTATTAACTGCAGTGGTATAAGCAGACACACAGATATACGTCCCACTATACACGTGCCACTATACGTGCCACTATATACGTCCCAGTATATACGTGCCACTGTATGTCCCGTTCTTTCCAGGTTCATTCTTTTCCCAGGAAGGGATGAATAGGTGTGTGTTGAGCGGACAGTGATGGAAGACGAGGGTGACGAATGACTCTTAGTGAGACACATTCAGAAATAATTGGGGTGGAAGAGGGAGGAAACGTGGGAGGGAAGATGGTGAGAGGGGGAAGGGAAGAAATGGTGGAGGGAAGGGGTATGGAAGGGACTATTTATAGACACGATGGGAAAAGACAGATGGATCGGAGGAGTGCAGGAAGCATTCACCATAAAATACTGTAATACTGTCTCCAAGCAGCTAAGTATGTATGTGGGTGTGTGTATATATATATATATATATATATATATATATATATATATATATATATATATATATATATATATATATATATATATATATATATATATAATGAGGAATCAGACCGATTGCTGTGGGCAATTCACTCCGGCGTCTCGTCGCTAAGGCTGCTGCTAGAACAGTTAGCCAGGCAGCAGCAGACATACTCAAGCCAAAACAGCTTGGGTTTGGCATTCCCCAAAGGTGAAAGGCAGCGGCTCATGCAGCTAGAGCCTACATTGCCAGCATTACAGACGAAAAGGCCCTGATAAAACTGTTATAACCACCAGCATTAAAAAATGCTTTAAACGGGTAAGAAGGGATGCAGTTCTCGGTGCGATTCATCGTCTTTTTCCTTCCCTCTACCCGTTGGTAAACTCATGCTACAGTAAGAATCTAACTCTGTCATTCGGGGAACATGAAATAGAGTCACAAGAAGGTGTCCAACAGGAAGACCCTCTTGCTCCTTTTCTTTTCTACCTAGTCATCAAGGAAGTCACCGATAACCTGTCCAGCGAGCTCAACATTTGGTTTTTGGACGATGGTATCCTAGCCGGCTCCCCAGCCTCACTCTTGGACGACATAAGAATAATTCAGGAGCATGGACCAAGCCTAGGCCTCACCCTAAACTACTCCAAGTGCGAAATAACCTCCACCAACTAGCACATAATAGAGCGAATAAAGGTTGTTTTGCCTGATATTCATACAACCAACCCTGAGGACAGCACACTCCTAGGAGCTCCTCATGGAGGAAATGCCATTGACGAAGTCCTTGGTAAGAAGATCTCTGACCTGAAGAGGATGAACGAGAGGATTGAAGACATCGATGCTCATGATGCACTTTACCTCATCACCAGATGTTTATCACTCCGCAGGACCTACTTTCTTATATGTTCGCCGTCTTTCAATAATATTAAATTAGAAGAGTACGACAGCTTGCTGAAATCAATGCTAGAAAAAGCCCTCAACCTTTCTCTCAACGATCTACAGTGAAAACAGGCCTCTCTTCCTGTCAGACTTGGGGGCCTCGGCGTGCGCACAGCAACACAGATTGCAGTACCAGTGTTCCTGTCCTCTTCAGTGGCGTCTGACAACCTGGTGAAGGAAATCCTACCCGAGTACCTAGGTCAACAGGCAGGGGTAGATGCCAGGAGCTCATCAGTCGTGAATGGTTGATCAGCTTTACAGACTGCACCACCAAATTCAGTCGAGTCTCCTCTAGTGATAATGGAGTCCTTTCCTTGAGCTAATGAAGTCGTGTGGAGGCTCACGCACAGTGCCCGACCAACGGCCTTGAGGTACAAAACCTTTCCACGGACACACACACCTGCCTTGAGTAGCCTGGCTCCCTGCCACACACCTGCGCTGACCCACACATGTCCTCACGGCAGTGTTCACACACGACTCCACCGCCAATGAGAAACAGTTATCGAGATGTGTCACGCGATGACATACACAATTTGGCATTATGGTAATCTAATTCCCTCCTTCCTTTTCTTGATGTTCATGTTCACAGCTCTGTGTCTGGGTTCTCTTTCTCTGTCTACCGTAAACCCATGCATAGTGGCATGTACATTCACTTCTTTTCCTACCATCCTCCTTCTGTTAAGAAAAGTGTCCTTGTCTCTCTTCCTCCGCGCTCTACGCATCAGCGACCCTCAGTTTCTTGATTCTGAAATTGCCTTTATCTACAAATCATTCTCTCGCCTTGGTTATCCTTTGCATTTCATCAACTGTGCCCACTCTCAAGCTAAACGAAATTTCTTTCATCCTAAACCTGCTTCCAACACTAGTAGCACTGTACTATGCCTTCCCTTCATATCTGAACTCAAAACTTTTACCAATACCTTTCGTCCACTTGACATTAAACTCGCCTTTCGACAAACTAACACACTTCGTAGCAATCTAGTTCACACTGCTCCTCCTGCTTCTAATGCTGCTGGTGTCTACTCTATTTCCTGTTCATCTTGTCCTCTCCAATACTTTGGCGAAACTGGCCGTACACTGAATGACAGACTTAAAGAACACAAGAGAAGTGTTAAGTCTGCAGACACTAACAATGCTCTCTTCTGCCATGTGAGGGATTCTAATCATCCCATTGATTGGTCTTCCTCCAAAATAATCTTTCCTGCCTCTACTCTACACAGACGCCGTCTTGTAGAATCGGCTCTTATTAACAATGTACCCAACATGAACTTGAGTCCTGGCTTTGTTGCTGTGGACTCTTCCCTTTCACAGTATATACTCAAATGCTCTAATCTTTCTAACAAACGTGACTTAACATAAGCTTTCCCCCTTCCATTTCTTTCTTTCTCTTTCCCTTTCTTTCCCTCTTCTCCCTTTTTCTGTTCATTGTCTTCTACGCTCCCTTGCTATCCTCTTCTTATTCCTATTACCATCTCCTTCGGTGGTTATAATAGGAGCTGCCTCGTATGGGCCAATAGGCCTGCTGCAGTTCCCATTACTACTTTCCCCTACACCTGACTTTCCTCCTCAGCTCTCTCTTGCCTATTTAATGCCTGTCCCTACCTGTCCTCATCACAATCGACTTGAGAATGGTCCAGGACGGACCGAAACGTCGTCGTCTCTTCAATTTCTAGTGTGTGGTCTGGTCAACATACTTCAGCCACGTTATTGTGACTCATCGCCTGCGTATCATGACAGTTCATGTCACGCTCATGCCAGGACAGCGTGACTTGGAGTCCCCCTAGGAGAACATCTCTGGAGAAATTGAAATTGAAATAAGTTTATTGATGTAAAATACACACAAAGGGATGAGGTAGCTCAAGCTATTCTCACCCCGTTCAGTACATCGTGTTAATACGTACATATACACACATTACAAACAATAAACATATTACCAAACATTCTGAGAGATAAACATCTACATTTCCTATCACTGGAGAAGGCCGGGGATGGACCCAGCATCTTGGGTCGCCTCAGATGGTCGCCTTGGACAACGATATGCTTAAATGTTACACAACCTGGATGTCATTGTGGATGTAAACTCCCTACAGCATTATTTCTCAAGGAACCATGTGGGTGTTTATCGACAACTAGAACACATTAGTGCTTATGGCATTTAGAAATCCGCTTTGATTCGAGTGATGGATAATTATCTTTAATTGCAATGTGTATTTTTTTGCTTCGAAAGGACGACTTTGATCCCGTGAGTGACACCGACATAACAGCAAGCTCAACATTCCCCAATAGGAAGAAAACCCGCTGGGTTGTTTATCCATTTGTTGGGGGTGTTGTACAACACCACGACAGGATTATACATATCCAACGCGATTATACACATATCACGTCTGTACGTAGACTTGATATGTGTATAACCGAGTTATTAAACATGGCACCCGAGGCTAAAATGCTCTCTCATAACTCGGAATCTTGAATAACGTGATGTGGGGAACACACACTGGACAGGTAATCCATATATAGGATGTTCTCCACATCCTTATTTTACTCAGGAAAACAAACTTGGGATGCAGACGATGAGTCACAATAACGTGGCTAAAGTATGTTGACCAGACCACACACTAGAAGGTGAAGGGACGACGACGTTTCGGTCCGTCCTGGACCGTTCTCAAGTCGATTGTGAGAATGAGAATGGTCCGACTTGAGAACGGTCCAGGACAGACCGAAACGTCGTCGTCGTCCCTTCACCTTCTAGTGTGGGGTCTGGTAAACTTGGGATGTAGCCAGGGCCAGGGCACGACGTCTCCAATATCACATAAGGGTGAGGCGTAGTTTGGCATCACCGAGAAACCAATTTCCTGTTAAACTCGTCTTCACCAAATACAGGAGACGCGCGCGCTGCGACGCATATCAGCGTCATCGGCGAGCGCGCTAAACTGCACCCGATATTGAAGTTTCCAAATATCACAATTTTTTTTGTCTCGAAGTGAGGCATTTCAGTGTTTTAATCTGGAATATTATACCGATTGGGTTGACAATGAGACGGGCGGCTTTCAAAATAAGACCCACATTTGCATTGGCGACAATAATGACGAAAGTATTATTTTCTGTCAAATGTTTTCGGAAAAAAAAAACATATTTGCATTTGCGAAAATAACATTTGGTGATGGCAGTTCATCGCAGTGTCATTACTACCGTCCGCCTTCGCAAACGATGATCCTAACTTAATCAAAGAGAGATTATTATCACATTTTGCACAAGTTATGGCGCAATTAGTGCATTATGCATGATCAAGACACGAATATTCACTCCATGATTGGCATTCAATTTTGGAGTGTGCTCCAATGTCCACCGTATCAGTTCTTTACGAGTGGGAAGAGGTAGGTATAATGCTAGACCCAACAGCCTGGTAACACTCCTCGCTGGCAGTAAACCCCTGATAATGAGACCGGGCTGGTAAAACCACGGATTAAACAGACCATTACCAATCACGGCCCGGTATAAACAACCCCCCCCCCACCCCTTAAACCCCTCCTGCCTCCGCTTACTGTGACGTGTTCCCCGGTAACCGAGGTCCGCTCTACGGTATCTACTGTTGACTGGTCGTTTCTGGTATTACTGTGATGAGTGGTGTTCTTAACTGTGTTACTGTGATGGGCGGCATTCATAAATGTCACTGTGATGGTTAGTTATCTTGAGATGAGGTTATCTTGAGATGATTTCGGGGCTTTTTTAGTGTCCCCGCGGCCCGGTCCTCGACCAGGCCTCCACCCCCAGGAAGCAGCCCGTGACAGCTGGCTAACACCAAGGTACCTATTTTACTGCTAGGTAACAGGGGCATAGGGTGAAAGAAACTCTGCCCATTGTTTCTCGCCGGCGCCTGGGATCGAACCCAGGACCACAGGATCATAAGTCCAGCGTGCTGTCCGCTCGGCCGACCGGCTCCCTTTTGTTTTGGTTAGAGGTAATTGGGTCATTTATCAAGTCATTCTCAGGCTTAACTCGTCCAAGCTCCGAAGTCAGACCAAGAGAATAACTTGTGTACAGTTAGTTCTAGAATAGGTTATTACACATAGAAATCACAACAGCGTGATGCATCAAATGAACAAAGCCACAAGGACCGAAAGGGTAGGTCAAGTTGATTTCCCGGTTGCAATTCTTTTGACTATGTCGTAGCTCAGTCGATTAAGGCAGCGGCTGGGATCCTCTCGGACGTAGGTTCGAACCCTCGTCACGGCCCTTGTGGATTTGTTCACTAGAATAGGTTATGTTCGAGTTTTTGGTCTTGTGGTAATGTGTGTATGTTCAGTATGTGGCTGAACCATTTTGAACTTAGAACATGGGAAGTAAGCAAAGTAACGTTTTAAAAAGTCCTCAGGCGTTGTATTAATCTTTTACGGTAATATTGTGGGGTGTAAAACATAACTTGCGGCCTTTTCTTATTTATTAAGAAAAGATATATCTATTCAAGTATATGGCCACGTAGCTAACTATCTCGTGTTTTTTTTTTAGTTTAGTTCATTTATTATGCACCCCATACCCATCTTGTGGGCGGTAGTGGAAAGGGTTACAGAGGCACATAATGGGCTCAGGGACTGAACCCCACAATTCATTTAGCTAAGCAAGTTACAATCTTGATGAGCTAGTTACAAAATTCAATATAAGTCATCACATCAACAATGGGTTCGAGATCGACCACAGAGATCGAGATCTCTCATATGTGTATGTGTGTGTGTGTGTGTGTGTGAGAGTGAGAGAGTGTGAGTGAGTGAGTGAGTGTGAGTGAGTGTGAGTGTGAGTGTGTGTGTGTGTGTGTGTGTGTGTGAGAGTGAGAGAGTGTGAGTGAGTGTGAGTGAGAGTGAGTGTGAGTGAGTGTGAGTGTGTGTGTGTGTGTGTGTAATTTATCTATCAGCCGGTCGGCCGAGCGGACAGCACACTGGACTTGTGATCCTGTGGTCCCGGGTACGATCCCAGGCGCCGGCGAGAAACAATGGGCAGAGTTTCTTTCACCCTATGCCCCCGTTACCTAGCAGTAAAATAGGTACCTGGGTGTTAGTCAGTTGTCACGGGCTGCTTCCTGGGGGTGGAGGCCTGGTCGAGGACCGGTCCGCGGGGACACTAAAGCCCCGAAATCATCTCAAGATAACCAGTGTCTACGGGGGAGTGAGGTCTAGTTCTTTAAGCTCCATCTACTGGCCTTGTGCCTGTTGCGTTACAACTAATTGGACTTTCAAATTCTTTGTCGAATCGGGAGTTAAAGTTGTGGGTGGAGGTGGCTTCTCCAACTTCTTCTGGCTGAACATGTCACTTGTTAACGCCCCGTACAGGGTACGAGTACTTTCTTACGTTCCTTTGGCTCATTTGCGCTTCCAGCTTCCACCTGTGTCCTCTTGTACTGTTTTCTCTCAGTCTGAGAAGGCTATCCTTGTCTACCTTATCTATTCACCTCAGTATCTTGTAAGTTGTGACCATATCCCCTCTGATACTTCTATCCTTTAGAGTTGGGAGATTTAGTTACATTAGCCTATGTTCATAGCTTAGACCTCTTAGCTCCTGCACCAATCTTGTTGCAAACCTTTGTACTTTTTCAGTTTAGGCTTTATGCTTCACAAGGTGTGGATTCTATACAGCAATGCGTATTTCGGTATTGGTCTAACAAATTTTGTATAGATTGCCTTAAAGGAGTACTGATTCAGGTTCCTAAATGATGTTATCCTGTTTGTGTCTGCCTGTTTGAGTGTCGGAATTATATCCACTCCCAGATCCTTTTCTTTTTCAGATTCCTGTAGCTTCCTTCCTCGTATGGTGTAGACGCCTTCTGGTCTCTTCTCTCCCTTTTCTATCCTCATTGCCTTACACTTGTTGGCATTGAATTCCAGCAACCATTTGTCTGACCACTCCTGGAGTTTGTCAGGGTCCTACCCGGTCCTCGACCAGGCCTCCTTTTTATGACAAATCTCCAGGAAGCAACCCGTAGCAGCTGTCTAACTCCCAGGTACTTATTTAATGCTAGCTGAACAGGAGCAACAAGGTGAAAGAAACTCTGCCATTTGTTTCCGCCTCCGCCGGGGATCGAACACGGAACCTTAGGACTACGAATCCCGAGCGCTGTCTACTCAGCCGTCAGGCCCCTTTATCCCTCCTTCCGTTTTGTCATTCCATCAGGGGGTAGAGGGGAGGGATCTATCAGGAGAAATAGCCAAGCCATTACGACTATATAGCACTGGGAAGGGATCAGGATAAGGATATGGGATGGGACAGGGGAATGGAAGGAATGGTGTCCAACCGCTTGGACAGTCGGGGATTGAACGCCGACCTGCAGGAACAGGCGGTAGAGGTTATTATACTTTACACTTTTGTAATTACACTACAGCTAGGCATGAACCAAGTACTGTTTGAGGAATGGTTGGAAAAGTGCTAGTGGAAGTGGGGGAGAGAGAGAGAGAGAGAGAGAGAGACAGAGAGACAGAGAGAGAGAGAGAGAGAGAGAGAGAGAGAGAGAGAGAGAGAGAGAGAGAGAGAGAGAGAGAGAGGATGGGGAAGAGGCAGATAGAGAAGCATTAGCTGATATGATAAGGACTGTGGTCTCAACTGCATGTGACCCCCTATTATATGCTTTTACCTGTGATTGTGTGCCCTGTCGTTCTTCCCAGAATCCTCTTCTCAACCAGACAATAGGTCCAGGTATCACAAGGACCGAGCACGGGCTCACCATAGCCCGTGCTACGTGGAGCCGCTGAGCTCGCGAGACTGTGGCATCTGTGTCTGCCTCCACAACTCTATAGAATCCATTTAACAATAGAGCAGATTATCTTTTTATAAAGATACTTTTCGGTGAAAAAAATTCCTCTCTCGTTGATAGTCTGTCCCAAACTCTCTCAACCTGTCATCTAAAAATGAGAGTACTTATAGCTATCATGGATGATTGGTTAAACACAAGATAACAGCTGAGAGAGGAAATCCTTCAGGCGTCAGGAAGAAAGATCTCGGGGTTGATATCACACCAGACCCAGACCCTGAAACCTACATTAAAAGGATAACATCAGCGGCGTATGCAAGGCTGGTGAACATAAGAACTACCTTCAGAAACGTGTGTAAGGAATCATTCAGAACCTTGTATACCACATTTGTCAAGACCAATCCTGGTGTATGCGACCCCAGCGTGGAGTCCACATCTAGTCAAACATTAAACGAGGTTAGAAAAGTTTCAGAGGTATGCCACCAGGCTAGTCCCCGAGCTGAAAGGTATGAGCTACGAGGAAAGATTGCTAGAACTGAACCTCACGACACTGGAAGGCAGAAGAGTTAGGGGAGACATGATGACTACCTATAAAATTCTCAGAAGAATTGATAGGGTACATAAGGACAGGAGGGACGCGAACTGTTTAACACGGGTGGTACGCGAACAAGGGGACACAGGTGGAAACAGAGTACCCAAATGAGCCACAGGGACGTTAGAAAGAACTTTTTCAGTGTCAGTAGTTAACAGATGGAATGCATTAGGCAGTGATGTGGTGGAGGCTGACTCCATACATAGTTTCAAGTGTAGACATGATAGAGCCCAGCATGCTCAGGAACCTGTACACCTGTTGATTGACGGTTGAGAAGCGGGACCAAAGAGCCAAATTTTAACCCCGCAAGCACAACTAAGCGAGTACAGTAATAGTACCTATAGCTACTATGGATGGTAGTACAAAAATCCACAGTATCATTAATTTTTGAAGAGGGTTTGAGAAAGAAGTTTATTAACAATTTAACCCAACCATTTCCAGAACCATTAAAGCACTTATGTAAGCTCAATTAAGCCTAATAATGGCTATATTCGTGGGTATTGTCTATTATGGCTAAGGACAGTTTGTTTAGATTTATGGCTAGTTTGTTCCATGTCTTGTTGCCTTCTTTGGCACTCCAAGACTACACACACAACGTGAACCATAGTGGGGAGAGGTGCCATCTGTAGGGCGACGGGTTGCCATAGTAGCCAAGAGTGCCATCCTTATGGAGAAGGGTTGCCACAGAAGCTAGAGGTGCCATCCTTATGGAGAAGGGTTGCCATAGTAGCCAAGAGTGCCATCCTTATGGAGAAGGGTTGCCACAGAAGCTAGAGGTGCCATCCTTATGGAGAAGGGTTGCCATTGTAGCTAGAGGTGCCATCCATATGGAGAAGGGTTGCCATTGTAGCTAGAGGTGCCATCCTTATGGAGAAGGGTTGCCACAGAAGCTAGAGGTGCCATCCTTATGGAGAAGGGTTGCCACAGAAGCTAGAGGTGCCATCCTTATGGAGAAGGGTTGCCACAGAAGCTAGAGGTGCCATCCTTATGGAGAAGGGTTGCCACAGAAGCTAGAGGTGCCATCCTTATGGAGAAGGGTTGCCACAGAAGCTAGAGGTGCCATCCTTATGGAGAAGGGTTGCCACAGAAGCTAGAGGTGCCATCCTTATGGAGAAGGGTTGCCACAGAAGCTAGAGGTGCCATCCTTATGGAGAAGGGTTATCATGAGGCCTCCACCCCCAGCAAGCAGCCCGAGACAGCTGACTAACACCCAGGTACCTATTTTACTGTTAGGTAACAGGGTCATAGGGTGAAAGAAACTCTGCCCATTGTTTCTCGCCGACGCCTGGAATTGAACCCGGGACCACAGGATCACAAGTCCAGCGTGCTGTCCGCTCGGCCGACCAGCTCCCTAGGAGCATGTCCTGACATTCCTTCGGCTCATTTGCGTTTCCAGCTGTGTCTTTTTGTCCTGCTTTCTCTCTTGGTCTGAAGAAGCTGTCCTTGGTGGTAGCAGTGAGGGTGGTAGTGGAGGTGGTAGTGGCGGTTGAGTGGTAGATAGTATAGGTAGATAGAACAGCAAGTGACACGACAGTCCTCCCCCAACGAGGACTGTCGCGGCAGTTCCTTAAACAAGATGTAACGATTGTCTCAAGCAATTGAAGGGTTTGCACACGACGTTAATGGAAGCGGCATTATGCTAGTATACGGGAGTCTTGTAGGGGTGTGTACGTGGGGCGCCACACTGAGGTGTTGAGGTGTAGTGGTCGTGGTAATATAGGTGGGTGGTGCCCCGGGGTATGAGTGGTGGGTATGGCCCGTGGATGGTAAGGGGGGGGAGACACCCATATGACACCTGGGACCACTAATTAATACAAGAAAGAAAATGGCAAAGTATACAGTCTTATCATATTTCCTTACACCGCATATAATGTTTAATAAGCATTCCGGAGATGTTGAATGAGAGAGAGAGAGAGAGAGAGAGAGAGAGAGAGAGAGAGAGAGAAAATTACAGTGAATGAATGAGACAGCGCATGAAAATGAGAACGAGAATGAGACAAAAGAGCGATATTAAGTGACAAATACAGAAAAGGGAGTCGAAACATGAACAAGAGAGAGAAACAAAAATAATAAAAAAAAAAAACAAGAGACAAAAGATTTAATTACAGAGACAAACACACAGAAAAAGTGAGGAAGAGAAAGTGTTAGAAGGTGAGGGGGGGGGGGGGAGAGACTCGAGACCAAGGGGAAGGTGAGGGGAAGACGAGACCAAGAGGGAGACGAGGGGAAAATTCGAGAGACCAAGGGGAAGGTGACTACAAAAAGAGAGACCATCTCAGACGACCAGCCACAAAGAAGGGGAGTGACAGAGGGGAGATAAGACCGGGTAATTTATATTTCCCCCTTTTTTAAAGGGGTGGAGGAGGAGAAGGGGGAGCAGGAAGTCTCTATAATTTAGTGCTCCCCCAGTTAACTATAACCCATCCGAATGGGAACATATAACAGTGGAAACATAAGGGGCGATGCTCATTACACATGACCACAAATCCGGGTTGCTTAGTAGTACTGCGTGGAACAACTATCCAACCACCATTACGGTGGTTGGATAGTTGTACAAACACACGATAGTCTTGAGATCAACGTCCAGTTATCTAAAACACTGATCAAACAAATCGCAAACGCCGGCACTAGGAGACAAAGATCTTCTCCAGACTAAAACATTTCACCAGGTCCGTAGTTAAGAAGAGACGCTCTATGGGTATCAAACGCATTATAACCGAGGGTAATAAATTAGATTACTTTGAAGGTGCATTCAAAGAACTACAATATAATTAAAAAAACCAGTACATCGATCACAAAAATGATGCCCAAGTGAATAGTAACAGCAATTACAGGAACAAAAAAAAAACTACAACGGGTGACAAGCACAAGAGATCAACAAGAAAGCAAGGACAAATCAAGAAAGCAAGGACAAATCAAGAAAGCAAGGACAAATCAAGAAAGCAAGGACAAATCAAGAAAGCAAGGACAAATCAAGAAAGCAAGGACAAATCAAGAAAGCAAGGACAAATCAAGAAAGCAAGGACAAATCAAGAAAGCAAGGGCAAATCAAGAAAGCAAGGGCAAATCAAGAAAGCAAGGGCAAATCAAGAAAGCAAGGGCAAATCAAGAAAGCAAGGACAAATCAAGAAAGGGCAAATCAAGAAAGCAAGGGCAAATCAAGAAAGCAAGGGCAAATCAAGAAAGCAAGGACAAATCAAGAGCCACGTGCCTAATCAATAAACAAAGGTAGTCCATATTATACCTGGAGGGTGGAGTCATAAGCTAGCCACACACACACACACACACACACACACACACACACACACACACACACACACACACACACACACACACACACACACGTGCTCTGGCATAACTTGGTCCTGCTCATACATATACACACGTTCAGGGGGACACACACAATAGCGGTTCGGTTGAAGCGGGAACCACAACGTCCCCGGGTGGAATTATGGTCAAATATATCTCTGGGCTCTGATTTAGCAAGATTGGGGGATAATACACTTCCTTCTAGCTTCTCCCCTTCTCTCTATTTCCTGGGAGTCAGGTGAGAGAGAGAGAGAGGGAGAGAGAAGGGGACGGAGATTATAATTTGTTGCGATATGGACTAGGAGTTCCACCGTATCATATACTACTGTATTAGACGTCAGGAAGGACACGCAAGTCCACATACTGTTAGTAAGGAATAGGGCATACTTGCCTGACCCCTGAGATACCTCAGGGCCAGACTAGATGGACGAATTGAACCCTCGAAGACAACGTTAAACTAAACGATACAATGGTAAGGTGCAGCGACGCAGGCCAGGCGACACAGCAAGAGCTTGCAGCCCTATTACAAAAGAAGTGTAGCCACAGCATCGCTACACCCAACCACAGCCACACCCCAGCACCTCCATGACCACACATACCACCACACTCTTGCCACACCTTAAGGCACGTTCTCGGCGGCACAACGGACGTCTGAGATCAGCCACTCGGGCTATCGATAACGTACTAATCTCCCGGAACAAGACGGCTGCGGCAGGAAGAGGGCGGCGGCCTCCGGGAAGCTGGCGAGAGCAAGAAACACAAGAAAAAGCCCTGGCAAAGCCTGCTGCCGTCTGTCGGAGGTCTGATCCACGCCCACACCCATTACACATACATCAAGGTGGGACATGAAGCGATTATACCACGACCATATGTATCTCAGCCTTCCCTATGTCTGTCTGTCTGTCTGTCTGGCTGGCTGTCTGGCTGGCTGGCTGGCTGTCTGGCTGTCTGGCTGGCTGTCTGTCTGTCTGTCTGGCTGGCTGGCTGTCTGTCTGGCCGTCTGTCTGGTTCATTGACTTTCTTGCTTGATTAACTCACTATTGTCTGGTTGGTTAATATTAGGCCGAGATCTGAAGAAATGACTGAGTTAGGTCTGGGGCATGTAGGTACACCCAATGGGTACACACACTGGGTGTACGCAGAACCCAATAAGTTCAAGAATCTTTACACCAGTTGATTTACAGTTGTGAGGCGGGACCAAAGAGCTGAAGCTTAACTTCCGCAAGCACAACTAGGCGAGTACTAGGGCGGGGGCACGGGAGTACACCCACCAGGGCGGCGGGGGGGGGGGGGGGGCACGGGTGTACACCCACCAGGGCGGGGGGGGAGCACGGGAGTACACCCACCAGGGCGGGGGGGGGGGGCACGGGTGTACACCCACCAGGGCGCGGAGCACGGGAGTACAACGGGGTGTTGACGTGGGAGTGGGTCCTACCCACCCACTAACAGGAAATGGAGTGAGGACAGGAAGAGGCAAGAGGGACTGTTTAACGGAGATATATGAGGTGGACGAGTTAGGGGGAGACCAACGGTAGTGGTTATGGGAGAGGAGGAGAGGCTACGGGAGAGGAGGAGAGAGATTACGGGAAAGAAGAGATGCTATGGGAAAGGATAAGAGAAGTCACCATATCATCACCCGTGCAGGATGTGATGACGGTGGAGACTGTGACCAGGATAAACTCACTCAGAAAAGATTGACAGCACAGGACTTATCACCTAAAAGGACTGACAGCACAGGACTTATCACCTAAAAGGACTGACAGCACAGGACTTATCACCTAAAAAGAAGCCATCTAGACATCACAAAAGGAAGCTCAAAAGGGTACAGAAGTTTGTAACGACACTCATCCCAGAATTGAGGGGGATCAGGTATGAAGAGAGACCGAAAGAAAGAGACCTGACGATGCAAGAAAAAAGGAAAGAGGGGGAGACATGATACAGATGTATAAAATACGTCAGGGGACTGGGTGGAAAAAGAAGACATGTTTACACTGAACACCAAAAGAACCAGGGGACACGGATGGAAGCATGCATAAAGAGGTTTCAGGCTTCTTGCCTAAGGCTGGCCTGTGCTCAGACAAACCCTTGTAATCTTGATAGCTTCCTGCAGCGTAGTCCAACATTACATGGGAAACGGTTGGGCAACAACCGGTGCATATGTGAGAGATGTGATAGTTCTCAATTGTAGCCGAGAAAAGAAATGAAAATTCAGACAAAAGACAAAAGGAAAAACTAAAAAAATTTACCTGATATTAGTGAAGAGAAGAAAAATATCCTCACCACATATAGTATATATTAACAGGACAGACAATTTGATATAGGTCGTATATGAATGGCGTACACAGCGAAAGCAAATGTTGACCAGACCACACACTAGAAGGTGAAGGGACGATGACGTTTCTGTCCGTTCTGGACCTTTCTCAAGTCGATTGTCGACTTGAGAATGGTCCAGGACGGGCGGAAACGTCGTCGTCCCTTCACCTTCTAGTGTGTGGTCTGGTCAACATAATTTAGCCACGTTATTGTGACTCATCGCCTGCAAAAGCAAATGCCCAAATGAGCTACATTGATGTGAAAAAATATTAGACAAACTCAATACACGGACTCAAACATCAGTACATATGACAGAACCCAAAAGGGTTGGACCCTATACACCCAACGATTAAAGATTGACAGGCGAGGTCCAAGAAGTGAAGCTTATCCTTCCAACAGCCGCACTACTTAACCATCCACTTCAGAGACTGCCTCTCTCCCCCCCCCCCCAACCCCACCCCCTCACATTGCTCGTTGTCAAAATGCCTTCATCCCCGTTCCGTCCCTTAGCTCTTCCGTCAAGCACTCTCATCGTTCCCTGGTTCAGTCAACAGGCAAACAGCGTGCAGGGGACCTACCTACCCCTAAGGGGACCTACCTACCCCCTAAGGGACCTACCTTCTCCCTAAGGGGCCCGCACAGCTCCGGGCCGGAAGTGGCCCTCCCCTCTCTCTCTCTCACTCCAAAGGGTCTAATTTTGGGTTCCTTCTCTGATGCCGTCTAGGTGGAGGATCTTCCTTTCTACCCTCCCTCTCTCTCTCTCTCTCTCTCTCTCTCTCTCTCTCTCTCTCTCTCTCTCTCTCTCTCTCTCTCTCTCTCTCTCTCTCTCTCAACAAATAGGCAGTTTCTGTTATCTGATGACCCTGTTCACCTAGGAGTAAATAGGTACTTGGGATTTAGACAGCTGCTTATCCTGTCCTGTGCTTATCTTATTTTCATTTCTTTATTATGCATCCTATACCCATCCAGTGGGCGATGGTGGAAAGGGTTACAGAGGCACAAAATGGGTTCAGGAACTGAACACCAGAATTCGTTTAGCTGAGCGAGTGACAATCTTGTGAAGCTAGTTACACAATTGTTAATGTTACATGCACATGTACATATAAATTCATCTATGTACACAAATACATATACATATTAATAAACTTTGTATATTACAAGAGATTCAACAAGAGGCTCACAACAGTCACTATACAAGGCACTTTACATCTATGGTGAGTCACACAGTTACTAGTCTCACCCACCCAACTGGGCGGCAGCTTTACAGTGATGTGCTCCACACCCACCCAACTGGGCGGCAGCTTTACAGTCATGTGCTCCACACCCACCCAACTGGGCGGCAGCTTTACAGTCATGTGCTCCACACCCACCCAACTGGGCGGCAGCTTTACAGTCATGTGCTCCACACTCACCCAACTGGGCGGCAGCTTTACAGTCATGTGCTCCACACCCACCCAACTGGACGGCAGCTTTACAGTCATGTGCTCCACACTCACCCAACTGGGCGGCAGCTTTACAGTCATGTGCTCCACACCCACCCAACTGGACGGCAGCTTTACAGTCATGTGCTCCACACCCACCCAACTGGGCGGCAGCTTTACAGTCATGTGCTCCACACCCACCCAGCTGGGCGGCAGCTTTACAGTCATGTGCAGGCTGCACCTACAGTAAGCAAATGTTGGATACTTTGCTAAGATTCCCGGCAGTACATCATTATGTATGAAGTACTTACACATTTCTTGGACACCATTGATGGTGTTATCTCTGAATTCCGCGATTTTTCCCATTCTATTATATATTGACGCAAAGTATGCGAATACTTCTGCTGAATGAGAATCTTTAGTCAACTCTACATCAGCAGATGTTACAAACTGCCAGAGGTCCTTGTAGCCGAGCCTAAGCCTAGCAGTGGTAACATCTAGAAGTCTGCTAACCTTATTGGATGACCCATAGACGTGCGGTTCTACTTGCATATCTTAGGACTGTACTCACCTAGTTGTGTTTGCGGGGGTTGAGCTCTGGCTCTTTGGTCCCGCCTCTCAACCGTCAATCAACTGGTGTACAGATTCCTGAGCCTACTGGGCTCTATCATATCTACACTTGAAACTGTGTATGGAGTCAGCCTCCACCACATCACCTCCTATCACATCACATCACTCTGTGTGTGTGTGTGTGTGTGTGTGTGTGTGTGTGTGTGTGTGTGTGTGTGTGTGTGTGTTAGAAAAATATATGTAGTAGATATAATAGAGGAAAACAGGTCGTGAGTCAGTACATTAGAATACCGAAGATTAGAAAATTGGGGTCCAAGAGCTAAAACAATGATCCTGCAGGCACAAATAGTAAATACAACTAGTAAAAACACAAGCACACATCCGTCTTTAGTAGCATTAAGTACCCTTGAAGTGTGAAAAAACTATCTTTAAGAGACACTACGAGACAAAATTAAGGCATCTTGAAGAGTGAAGATACGAGGGAGAGCCCTGAGAAGCGGTGGTGAGAACGGTTGGGAACAAAGGGATGGGTTAAGGGGTAGTAAGGGTTAGGGGGTAGTAAGGGTTAGGGGGTAGTAAGGGTTAGGGGGGATTAAGGGTTCAGGGGAGAAGGGAGTTATGGGAAGACAAAAAAAAAAAACACATGACATCTTAAGTTCATGAGATGTGGAGTCGAGTCCTTCCTATGTGTACTTATCTAATTGTGTTTGTAGGGGTTGAGCTCTGGCTCTCTGGTCCCGCCTCTCAACTGTCAATCAACTAATGTGTGTGTTTTGAAGAGTCTGACACAAGGATCCTTAGGAAGCAAATTCCACAAAATACTAAATAGGCTTAACATTCAGCGAATGTAGTCACGAATCTTGAAGCAGAGGAGAGGGAGAGAGAGAGAAAGTGAGAGCTTAAACACACTGAAGGGACGTCACATGCGCTCTCTCTCTCTCCGTCACTCACCAACCAACCAACCTTCCTTCCCTTCCTCCCTCCCTCCCTCCCTCCCTCTCTCTCTTCCTTCCTTTCACCGCCCTTCTCTATGTCCTCCTTTCTCCGTCCCCCTCCATTCCCCTCTTACCTGTCCCTCTCTTCTTTTTTGCGTGTGGTAAAGCTTAGGGATACATGACACTCGCTTGGCCTAGGCTCAAGCTTCAAGTTCGATAAGCTTCAAGTGCTATAGGCTTCAAATCCTACAGGCTTCAAGTCCTTGTACAGCACTTTATGGTTCTGCTCCCATGTGCCCCCCCCCCACCCCCTTCCCTCCACACCCAACCTCTCCATAACCCGTTCTCGCACTTGCTTAAAGTCAATATTGGCTTATTTAATAAGTGCATATGTGACATACTAATTGATTGTGAATATTTTAGTTTACCTTGACAAGCTTCATAGAAAACACCGACCTTACCTAACCTTCTTAGTATGTTAAGATAAGCATCTTATTGCTTCTTATTTACAATTATTACTTAACCTATCAACGGTATAGGTTAAGTAATAATTGTAATTAAGAAGCAATAAGATGCTTATCTTAATATACTAAGAAGGTTAGGTGAGGTCGGTGTTTTCTATGAAGCTTGTCAAGGTAAACTAAAATATTCACAATCAATTAGTATGTCACATATGCACTTATTAAATAAGCCAATATTGACTATAAGCAAGTGCGAGAACGGGTTGCATTCTGCCAACAAAGAGACAGGGCCCCTCACCCTACAGCACCAGTGAGGTGCCTGGTAGAGACCCCAACCCACCTGATCTACCACTCCGCCAGAAATACAACTGTTTTACCTAGCCAGACACGTCGGAATCCACACCTGTGTACAGAGGCCGATGCGTGAAAAACTACGTTAATATTACAATACATCTATTTTCAATAATACGATGAATTGATGATTAGATTGTTCCGGTTAAAATATGACGTATTATGTGAGGGGGGGCGGGGTGGATGAATAATAATACCTTGTTGACTCTTCTTCCTTTAGTATTTGGCCCAATTATCACCTTTTTGTTTAACTGTTCATTTGTTTAGTCGTCTTTTGCACTTATGAGTGGCTGATATTGGTGTCATTAATCGGTATTTCTTTATGAAGGGTCTTCACCTTTGGTGGGAGAAGCTGCTGTCACCCTGCAGGTTGCTGGCTTGGGGAGCCGGTCGGCCGAGCGGACAGCACACTGGACTTGTGATCCTGTGGTCCCGGGGTCGATCCCGGGCGCCGGCGAGAAACAATGGGCAGAGTTTCTTTCACCCTATGCCCCTGTTGCCTAGCAGTAAAATAGGTACCTGGGTGTTAGTCAGTTGTCACGGGCTGCTTTCTGGGGGGTGGAGGTCTGGTCAAGGACCGGGCCGCGGAGACACTAAAAAGCCCCGAAATCATCTCAAGATAACCTCAAGATAACCTTAAGAGGACTCGGAGTTGTGGTGGTGTCCGAGGCAGGACGCTCGGAGGAGTTCCTCTGTCGCAGTAAACATTACCTACTCAAGGAAATGGAGGCGGGAGTAAAGGTTATCTTGAGGGTTATCTTGAGATGATTTCGGGGCTTTAGTGTCCCCGCGGCCCGGTCCTCGACCAGGCCTCCACCCCCAGGAAGCAGCCCGTGACAGCTGACTAACACCCAGGTACCTATTTTACTGCTAGGCAACAGGGGCATAGGGTGAAATAAACTCTGCCCATTGTTTCTCGCCGGCGCCCGGGATCGAACCCGGGACCACAGGATCACAAGTCCAGCGTGCTGTCCGCTCGGCCGACCGGCTCCCCAGGTTGTTAAAAATGCTTCGGCGGCAGATCAATTTCCGGGAGAGATGCTTCAAGACGCCAGCTGGTTCATCTCCAGTCCCTTGTTTAGCTGTACCCTGCCCGAGACACCAGTAAGGTCTCATCCCTTCTTCTTGAGGTTATCTTGAGATGATTTCGGGGCTTTAGTGTCCCCGCGGCCCGGTCCTCGACCAGGCCTCCACCCCCAGGAAGCAGCCCGTGACAGCTGACTAACACCCAGGTATCTATTTTACTGCTAGGCTAGGTTTCACCTTGTGTAAGTTGTGAAACCACAAAGTTAAGGGTAACTCTATGGATATTTCTGCAGGCGAGGAGTCACAATAACGTGGCTGAAGTATGTTTACCAATCCACACACTAGAAAATGAAGGGACGACGACGTTTTGGTCCGTCCTGGACCATTCTCAAGTCTCACAATCGACTTGAGAATGGTCCAGCACGGACCGAAACGTCGTCGTCCCTTCACCTTCTAGTGTGTGGTCTGGTCAACATGGATATCTCTCTCTATTTATGATCGGTAAAGGTATATTTGTGACATAAGATTTTTAATGTTTACTATGTTCTTTTTTGTAACTTTTATTTTAAGCAAATAGTGACTGAACAGAAGTAAAAGGGAAGGTTATTAGAGCTTAGGACCATAAATGTGACGAACTGTAGTATACTGCTGGGATGCTCCCAGACGCAGGTTCGAATCCCCTTCACGGCCCTTGTAGATTTGTTCAACTGTAGTATATATGTACGCCTATTCATGTCTACCCAAACTTTTATATATGTCTAACCTGCACTTGAAACAATCTAGCGATCCCTCGTTTATTATGTTACCCGGTAATCTGTTCCACGAATCAACAGTCCTGTTTCCACACCAATATTTACCCAGGTCTTTCCAAAATTAAACTTATCTAAATTATATAAACTGTTTCGCGACTATTGTGTGTTGATATAAAAAAAACTTATATATCCCTATTTACGTATACCTTTCATCCATATATATACATTATCATACGTGGCTACCTATACTCTTCTTTTTCTAGAAAATGTGAATTAAGCCTTATTAAGCTCTTCATAGGGAAGGTTTCTATTTTCTTGGGATTAACTTTGTAATTCTTTTCTGCAAGCGCTGAAGGGAAATTTATATCCATTCTTTAATACAGAACCCGGATTCACGAAGCAGTTACGCAAGCACTTACGAACGTGTACATCTTTCCTCAATCTTTGACGGCTTTGGTTACATTTATTAAACAGTTTACAAGCATGAAAACTTGCCAATCAACTGTTGTTATTGTTATAAACAGCCTCCTGGTGCTTCCGAGCTTATTAACTGTTTAATAATTGTAAACAAAGCCGCCAAAGATTGAAAAAAGATGCACAGGCTCGTAAGTGCTTGCGTAACTACTTCGTGAATCCGGGTCCTGAACTGTACTGTATGATCTAAATGGGGCCTAACAAAATAAGTGAAGAAGAAAATCTGATGACGTTTCTAGAAATAAATTACACTGTCATACTTGATTTCTTCCATACATTTATGCATTGATTTTTGGACTGAAGATCCACAATGATCATGGCCTGACAGCTGAGTGGACAGCACTCGGGATTCTTAGTCCTGAGGTTGTGGGTTCGATTCCCGGTGGAGGAGGAAACAAAATGGGCAGAGTTTCTTACACAATGATGCCCCTGTTCACCTAGCAGTAAATAGGTACCTGCTGCTTTCTGGGGGGTGTAACAAAAAGGAGGCCTGCTCGAGGACCGGGCCTTGGGGACGCTAAGCCCCGAAATCATCTCAAGATCACCTCAAGATGATGGTTCCCAGAGCTTCTTTACACAGATGTCAAAATGTCACCATTGTACAGCTGGTATTTGGTAACTCACAGGATTAGGATTATTTAAATCAGAATCCTGTATTTTTTCAACAGTAAACTGCATCTCTCCCAATCTTTCCTCCTTTGTAAACCCAGCCACTTGGGCTGGACGGTAGAGCGACGGTCTCGCTTCATGCAGGTCGGCGTTCAATCCCCGACCGTCCACCAAGTGGTTGGGGCACCATTCCTTCCCTCCCGTCCCATCCCCAAATCCTTATCCTGACCCCCTTCCAAGTGCTATATAGTGGTAATGACTTGGCTCTTTCCCCTGATAGTTCCCTTCCTCCTTTGTAAAAGCCTAAATGTACATTTTAGAGTAGTGTACATGTACTGGGAGGTAGTGAATATGTATAGCACTCTATTGTATATTTGTGGGACTGCGGTGTATGTGTATGACACATACTAAGAGAGAAGTTACCAGTCAGGTAAATTGAAGAAAATACGTGACTGTAGATATGTGGCACTAGTTAGAGAAGTTCATGTGTGGCATTTATGGAGGGATGTACACCTGGCACTTATGGAGGGAGTGCTAATCACACACACACACACACACACACACACACACACACACACACACACACACACACACACACACACACACACACACACACACACACACAGGAACCTGTACACCTGTTGATTGACGGTTGAGAGGCGGGACCAAAGAGCCAGAGCTCAACCCCCGCAAGCACAACTAGGTGAGTACAACTAGGTGAGTACACACACGTGTCCTTAACATATATCTCTAACACTAACTGAAAGGTGTATATATATATATGCCATTATTGGAAGGGTGTATGCAAAAGGTTGTATATACAGAGCACAGGATATATAGTGCAATGGATATGGTGGCCCTGCGGGCCGCTCCAAGCAACAGCCTGGTGGACCAAACTCTCACAAGTCAAGCCTGGCCTCGGGCCGGGCTTGGGGAGTAGAAGAACTCCCAGAACCCCATCAACCAGGTACCAACCAGGGTGTGAGGGAGGGTAGGTGACCAGGGGGCGAGGGAGGGGAGAGCTCATATCCACAAATTGGAGAGAAGGGACAGGGAGCGCCGCCCCCAACATCGCGTGATGATGGGACATTGCATCATTTCCCTTCCCCACCCCCTACCCCCCAGTACTCTACCGTGTCCCGGTATGATAGTACCAGCCCCGGTGTGTACTGTGGCTCTATATTACTCTATATTCACCTAAATGGACTCGCCTAAATTGTATGGCAGAGTGCCAGCTCCTGCGCCCTGGTTTTCCAGCTTCCTGTTGACTATTCCTGTTACTCTCGATCTTCCCGTTTGGCATTAATACTCTTCAAACTACTAGTTGT
>NC_091182.1:31859417-31889417 GCF_040958095.1 Procambarus clarkii
TGGGAGACTCTCCGGGAAGGGGCGGGCTACTGGGAGACTCTCCGGGGAGGGGCGGGCCTACTGGGAGGCTCTCCGGGAAGGGGCGGGCCTACTGGTAGACACTACGGGGAGGGGCGGCCTACTGGGGGACTCTCCGGGGAGGGGCGGCCTACTGGGGGACTCTCCGGGGAAGGGCGGGCTACTGGGAGACTCTCCGGGGAGGGGCGGGCCTACTGGGAGACTCTCCGGGGAGGGGCGGGCCTACTGGGAGGCTCTTCGGGGAGGGGCGGGCCTACTGGTAGACTCTACGGGGAGGGGCGGCCTACTGGGGGACTCTCCGGGGAGGGGCGGCCTACTGGGGGACTCTCCGGGGAGGGGCGGGCCTACTGGTAGACTCTCCGGGGAGGGGCGGGCCTACTGGTAGACTCTCCGGGGAGGGGCGGGCTACTGGGGGACTCTCCGGGGAGGGGCGGCCTACTGGGAGGCTCTCCGGGGAGGGGCGGGCCTACTGGTAGACTCTCCGGGGAGGGGCGGGCCTACTGGTAGACTCTCCGGGGAGGGGCGGGCTACTGGGGGGCTCTCCGGGGAGGGGCGGGCTACTGGGGGGCTCTCCGGGGAGGGGCGGGCTACTGGGGGGCTCTCCGGGGAGGGGCGGGCTACTGGGAGGCTCTCCGGGGAGGGGCGGGCTACTGGGAGGCTCTCCGGGGAGGGGCGGGCTACTGGGAGGCTCTCCGGGGAGGGGCGGGCTACTGGGAGGCTCTCCGGGGAGGGGCGGGCTACTGGGAGGCTCTCCGGGGAGGGGCGGGCTACTGGGGGACTCTCCGGGGAGGGGCGGGCTACTGGGGGACTCTCCGGGGAGGGGCGGCCTACTGGGAGGCTTTCCGGGGAGGGGCGGGCTACTGGGAGGCTCTCCGGGGAGGGGCGGGCTACTGGGAGGCTCTCCGGGGAGGGGCGGGCTACTGGGAGGCTCTCCGGGGAGGGGCGGGCTACTGGGAGGCTCTCCGGGGAGGGGCGGGCTACTGGGAGGCTCTCCGGGGAGGGGCGGGCTACTGGGAGGCTCTCCGGGGAGGGGCGGGCTACTGGGGGACTCTCCGGGGAGGGGCGGGCTACTGGGAGGCTCTCCGGGGAGGGGCGGGCTACTGGGGGACTCTCCGGGGAGGGGCGGGCTACTGGGGGACTCTCCGGGGAGGGGCGGGCCTACTGGGAGGCTCTCCGGGGAGGGGCGGCCTACTGGGAGGCTCTCCGGGGAGGGGCGGGCCTACTGGGAGGCTCTCCGGGGAGGGGCGGGCCTACTGGGAGGCTCTCCGGGGAGGGGCGGGCCTACTGGGAGGCTCTCCGGGGAGGGGCGGGCCTACTGGTACTCTCCGGGAAGGGGCGGGCCTACTGGGAGGCTCTCCGGGGAGGGGCGGGCCTACTGGTAGACTCTCCGGGGAGGGGCGGGCTACTGGGAGGCTCTCCGGGGAGGGGCGGGCCTACTGGTAGACTCTCCGGGGAGGGGCGGGCTACTGGGAGGCTCTCCGGGGAGGGGCGGGCCTACTGGTAGACTCTCCGGGGAGGGGCGGGCTACTGGGAGGCTCTCCGGGGAGGGGCGGGCCTACTGGTAGACTCTCCGGGGAGGGGCGGGCTACTGGGAGGCTCTCCGGGGAGGGGCGGGCCTACTGGTAGACTCTCCGGGGAGGGGCGGGCTACTGGGAGGCTCTCCGGGGAGGGGCGGCCTACTGGGACGCTCTCCGGGGAGGGGCGGGCCTACTGGGACGCTCTCCGGGGAGGGGCGGGCCTACTGGTAGACTCTCCGGGGAGGGGCGGGCTACTGGGAGGCTCTCCGGGGAGGGGCGGGCTACTGGGAGGCTCTCCGGGGAGGGGCGGGCCTACTGGTAGACTCTCCGGGGAGGGGCGGGCTACTGGGAGGCTCTCCGGGGAGGGGCGGGCCTACTGGTAGGCTCTCCGGGGAGGGGCGGCCTACTGGGACGCTCTCCGGGGAGGGGCGGCCTACTGGGACGCTCTCCGGGGAGGGGCGGC
Source organism: Procambarus clarkii (assembly GCF_040958095.1). Lineage (NCBI taxonomy): Eukaryota > Metazoa > Arthropoda > Malacostraca > Decapoda > Cambaridae > Procambarus > Procambarus clarkii. The sequence continues at coordinate 31,861,416 of NC_091182.1, forward strand.
CTACTGGGAGGCCCACCATAAATAAAGACCTTCTCTATAAATATTTTGATTTGTGTGAAGAGCTAAGAGCCCCGCCTAGGCCTCCGCCAGCCTCCCGCCCATACATCACTACGCCCACACACGCTACAACCACACAGCATACACACGCTATCTGGCATGACGTGTGCGTGTTTGTGTGTACCCACACACCCGCACACACGTGCACACACGTACACACACACACACATACGCACACAGGGGCCTCGTAGCCTGGTGGATAGCGCGCAGGATTCGTAATTCTGTGGCGCGGGTTCGATTCCCGCACGAGGCAGAAACAAATGGGCAAAGTTTCTTTCACCCTGAATGCCCCTGTTACCTAGCAGTAAATAGGTACCTGGGAGTTAGTCAACTGTCACGGGCTGCTTCCTGGTGTGTGTGTGTGTGTGTGTGTGTGTGTGTGTGTGTGTGTGTGTGTGTGTGTGTGTGTGTGTGTGTGTGTGTGTGTGTGTGTGTGTGTGTGTGTGTGTGTGTGTGTGTGTGTGTGGTGTGGGGAAAAAAAAAAGTAGTTAGTAAACAGTTGATTGACAGTTGAGAGGCGGGCCGAAAGAGCAAAGCTCAACCCCCGTAAAAACACAACTAGTAAACACAGGGGCCTGGCGGATGAGCAGGGGGGGGCTTTCGTAGCCGAGTGAACTGTGCTTGGGGGTCGTAGTCCTAATGACCCGGGTTCGATTCCCGGCGCAAGCGAAAACAAACGGGCAGAGTTTCTTTCACCCTGATGCACCTGTTCACCTATAAGTAAATAGGTACCTGGGAGTTAGATAGCTGCTACGGGCTGTTTCCTGGGGATGTGTGCGCGCGCGTGTTAGAGATAAATATATGCAGTAGATATAATAGAGGAAAGAAAGTTGGTTAGAAAGGCGGGGTCCAAGAGCTAGGAGCTCGATTCTGCAGATTCAACAAGTAAATATAATACACACACACAAGGCTGGTAAATCGTGCCTCACAGGCTTAATAGAATTCTATGACCAGGGAGCCGGTCGGCCGAGCGGACAGCACGCTGGACTTGTGATCCTGTGGTCCCGGGGTCGATCCCGGGCGCCGGCGAGAAACAATGGGCAGAGTTTCTTTCACCCTATGCCCCTGTTACCTAGCAGTAAAATAGGGACCTGGGTGTTAGTCAGCTGTCACGGTCTGCTTCCTGGGGGTGGAGGCCTGGTCGAGGACCGGGCCGCGGGGACACTAAAAAAAAAAAAAAAAGCCCCGAAATCATCTCAAGATAACCTCAAAGAGAGGAAGGTGCTCCAGTGGATAAGGGGGAGTCTAAGCAACAGGAAACAGCGAGTAACTTTAGCTACTGCTCCTAGTTACAACATTTTGGTAATTATTTCTACGTTGTCTTTCCATTGCTTTTTTCCTAAACAGCGTTTTAGGGAAGGGCAATCTTGGCGCTAACAAACCTACTTGAGTTCTATGATAAAGCAACATGAAAAAAGTGGAACAGAGAAGGATGGACAAATTGCACATTTCAGGACTGCCAGAACGCCTTTGACACAGTACTTCAAAAAAGAGGTTTCTATACAAACCTGAGAGGCAGGCGAGAGTAAGCGGAAAAGCCCTAACATGGGTAAGGAGTTAGGGCTGACTCCTACCTAACAGGGAGGAGCCAGAGAGTAACAGTACGGGGTGAGAAGTCAGACTGGCGAACAGCAAGAAGTGGAGCACCTCAAGGATCGAGGCTGGGATAAATTCTCTTCCTCATATACTCTACAAGGGGTCTAAACATGTGCCAGCAGCTAGACCACTGGCAAAGGAAGGAGGTTAATCAAGTAGCGTGGGACCAGCAGACCTTCTTTCTGAAGCAGGAGTCTATCGTATAAGATGCGATGCACGTCCCACTATGGCCAAATTATCTTGAGATCTTATTCTTTGTATTCAAGTAACCGCCGTTCGTCCCTGAATCTCTCTCTGTTCAATTTACTCAATTTCAGGTGAATGTAGTATACTGTCGTAGAGATTATTATTTAGCACATAACTGCTCCAGGAACCATAGTTATATATGTGTAGTTATCACTGTATAAAGAGTGAAGGGTTTAAAGGGCTATATATATATAGGGACTATATAGCTCTCTGCCGCTCATTATTGGTAGATTAGTGGAAGCTAAACTTGCTGCCCAATTCTGAAGTTTGTGAGTACAACCTGCCCTTTAGTGTAGAGCCACTAGCCCATGTGAGTACAACCTGCCCTTTAGTGTAGAGCCACTAGCCCATGTGAGTACAACCTGCCCTTGAGTGTCTAGCCACTAGCTCATGTGAGTACAACCTGCCCTTGAGTGTCTAGCCACTAGCCCATGTGAGTACAACCTGCCCTTGAGTGTCTAGCCACTAGCCCATGTGAGTACAACCTGCCCTTGAGTGTCTAGCCACTAGCTCATGTGAGTACAACCTGCCCTTGAGTGTCTAGCCACTAGCCCATGTGAGTATCTTGTCATCTGAGCTTCAAGTCATCTGAGATCATCGTGCTGTGATTCAGACAGCTGTGATCATCATCATCTTCCATGTGTGTGTCGCCCCCAGCCACCGTCATCACTCTTGGGCGTCACGTGTGACTTATTGTAGCTGCCATCCGCCGTGCCACGAGTAACCCAGCACGTGTACCCCGCGCGTGGCCGTGCCTCACGTACAGCAAAATCAACACCTACACCTACGTTAGCCGAGAGATATTTTATTTCCCGGACGCCTTGATCAGTAGAAGATAGACTGTCCTATAATTCCGATTATCTGGTATGTAAAATTGTGTTTAAAATAATAGTTTCGCCATTAAAAATAACACTATGAATTACCAGGTGTCTAATTGTATGCTGCAGACACCTGCAAACTACCGTGGACCGACAGCGTCGCAAACAGCTGGGCTATGTAAACAAAACAAAAAAAAAAACACCGGAAATACATATATTTGTGTAAATACGCGAACCACTTAGAACTGTGTTTACAGCTGAAGAGCTTAACAATGGTAACAGATGTAGTACCTATTTGTAACTTTTTATATATAGGAGACAGAGGGAGGGAGAGAGAGAAGGAGGGAGAGAGGGGAGAGAGAGGAGGAGGGAGAGAGGGGAGAGAGAGGAGGAGGGAGAGAGGGGAGAGAGAGGAGGAGGGAGAGAGGGGAGAGAGAGGAGGAGGGAGAGAGGGGAGAGAGAGGAGGAGGGAGAGAGGGGAGAGAGAGAAGGAGGGAGAGAGGGGAGAGAGAGGAGGGAGAGAGGGGAGAGAGAGGAGGAGGGAGAGAGGGGAGAGAGAGAAGGAGGGAGAGAGGGGAGAGAGAGAAGGAGGGAGAGAGGGGAGAGAGAAGGAGGGAGAGAGGGGAGAGAGAGAAGGAGGGAGAGAGGGGAGAGAGAGAGAGGAAGGGACAAACAGACAAACAAGGAGAGAGGGAGAGAGAGAGATGAAGGGTGGAAAAAAAAAATTGATGAGACTAATATAAACGCTTGTAAACAAAGTCTGGCAACATTGACACTAATAAACACACACATATACATTCCCAAATACAGCACACACACAAAATAAATCGTCCCCCACCTGTAATACACCAGTCTCGGCTGTAGCACGATACAGGAAGTGCCTCACAATAAACCACCATGAAGCTTAAGATATTGTTGTCGAGAAAGCCTTAGCGCCAAATACAGTAGTGCCCGGCCCCAATATTTACGGCCAGCCCGCCTACACCTGGCCTAAAATATGTAGCCATGTCAGGATTGGTCACCTCCTTCATAACTAATCCCCGAGGTGTGCTCCGTGTCTCTGTAATCCGGTGAAGCGTGGTCTGTCTCCCCGTAATCCCGGGGATTGTCTTCTAAGAAAATTTTAGTAACATTTAACACGTAATTGTGCCAGGCAGAAGATCAATGTGGAGGGAGCAATGACCAGAGGAAGCAATGTGAAAGAAAATATCATACAGATACAGAATTACAGATTAAAATGGGGCACTGAAACAGAACGAAGCGGCACATATGTAAGGCAGTGTGGGGGCCAGACAGACCCGCTGTGGGGGGCCCAAACAGATCCGCTGTGGGGGCCCCAGACAGACCCGCTGTGGGGGGGGGGGGGCCCAGACAGACCCGCTGTGGGGGGGGGGGCCAGACAGACCCGCTGTGGGGGGGGGGGCCCAGACAGACCCGCTGTGGGGGGGGGCCCAGACAGACCCGCTGTGGGGGGGCCCAGACAGACCCGCTGTGGGGGGGGGGGGGCCCAGACAGACCCGCTTTGGGGGGGGGGGGCCCAGACAGACCCGCTGTGGGGGGGGCCCAGACAGACCCGCTGTGGGGGGCCCAAACAGACCCGCCGTGCGGGGCCCAAACAGACCCGCCGTGCGGGGCTAAACAGACACCCGCTGTGAGCACCATCAATATGCCGAGTGAGGAGCACGGTTCAACGCTCTTCTGAATACCAATTAAGGAGCAGACTTCTTACTACAAGCACACCTGGACCACACTCCTGGTGTCTGCTGGTCTGATCCCCCTGGGTACTCCCCCCCCCCCTCACACACACACACACACACACACACACACACACACACACACACACACACACACACACACACACACACACACGCTGCAGGTACTTATCGCTCTCTCTCTTACACATTCTCCACATTATTCCTCTTTCACACATGCCACCACTGTTAATTGTATAAATTATTATATTACTGTCCCTCTGTATTAGGGCTTCTCTACTGTCACTTTCTCTCTTGTTTCTGGATTTAAGATGCACCATATTAGTTAGCAGTAAGTATTAGTGTAACATGCAGTACTACACACAGAGATCACACTAACGTGATGCATCAAATGAACAAATCCACAAGGGCCGTGACGAGGATTGAGCTACCCTGTCGTAGCTCACTTATTATTATTAACATCTTTATTGAGAAAATTAATTACAATTTTGCCTAATCTGAGGATTTTGATAGGTCTTATTAAAGTGAGGATAATGCTAGTATTCACTGTCACGCAGGACAGAGGGTCATACATAAGACAATAGGTCTAAACTGTAGGCTGAAGCACATATATATCATGGTTACAATCAATGTTTTAATGTATGGATATGTGAAAACAACTTTCTATTGTGCACTGCCACACAAGGGCAGGGATGGGTTCATAAGTGATGCAGCTTAGAAGTAATATAAATAAAAATTGTTCTTCAGTCTTTAAAATGGACAAGCAAATTTTGGGTAAATTGTTAGGATGTCGTCCAGAACACCTGAGTCAATAAAATAGTTACACAGTTGGTGGTACAAGAGGCCAGGAGGTCTAAAGTCCTTTACGGTTTCACATTCATCAATATAGTGTTCTAGTCGATGAAGGCAGTGTCTGGGATGCTCCCAGACGCAGGTTCGAATCCTCGTCACGGCCCTTGTGGATTTGTTCATTTAAACATGTAGTGTTCGCTCCCTTCTATCAAGATGTCTGGAAGGGAGAGATGTGAGAGGAGGAAGAGACGAGAGTCTGGTGGCTAAGTGGTAACATTCATCCCGCCCTTCGCCAGCGATTTGGTCGCGGTTAGTATCCTGGTTGGGAAGGATCGACTAGTCGCCAATCCTTAACTGTGCGTCTCTGTTCACCCCAGGAGGGATTGGGTACCTGGTTGTCAAACGATTGGCGGAGCGTGTTCCAGATTAAGGCTTTTGGGTAAGGCTTACCATGAGCTAAGGGAAGGGGAAGCTCTCAGCCTGCTCACAAGAGTTAGCAGACGCACAGGGTAGGCCTTGAATGTCTGTCAACTACCCAAATCAATGTGACAGTGTTAGGCTCTCACACTGGCCTGTATGAAGCGTTACTGGACATACAAGGGAGCCCTGTAACACCCTTGAAATGCAAATTATGGTCATATGTTTACTGTAAATCAATGTAACTAAATAACACAGGCTTCACAAACTCGCTCGCTGGGGAAACTGTGTACTCGACAGGGTACTCGATAATCAATACAAATTACTCGATAATCAATACAAATTACTCGATAATCAATACAAATTCATAACCTCATGTGTGATCACTAAGATAACGGTAATGGAGTAGAGGTGTTCTCAAGTGTTCTTGAGCTCTTCAGAACACTGAAGTGACTGTTGAGCCAATCAACATATTCGCACAAAGCTCACCACAGAACTTACAATACACGTCTTAGATCCTACTCTATGCTGGCATAGCATGCTAACAGACTCTTCCTGGTAGTGGACACGCTTCGCATCTCAATCTCAATGTTCTCCCACAGCTTGAAGAGCAGTGGGAGAGAACACGAGGTGTTCAGACACGCTTGGCGTTTATGCAACATAGCAATTATCACATAAATCTCTGGGTAACTTATCTACACACAATGGGCGGTAGCAAGAACAATGAGAGATGTGAGTGTGCACACAAATGATTACACAATGACAAAGCATTCGAGCCTTTCACAGATAACATTCATGACACTTTATCCTGCTGAAGGCTTGGTGGCTTCTTGTCCCCGTGTCCCTCCCAGGCGCTGTATGGTCTTGAGGTTATCTTGAGATGATTTCGGGGCTTTTTTTTAGTGTCCCCGCGGCCCGGTCCTCGACCAGGCCTCCACCCCCAGGAAGCAGCCCGTGACAGCTAACAGCCAGGTACCTATTTTACTGCTAGGTAACAGGGGCATAGGGTGAAAAATTCTGCCCATTGTTTCTCGCCGGCGCCTGGGATCGACCCCAGGACCACAGGATCACAAGTACAGCGTGCTGTCCACTCGGCCGACCGGCTCTCTAAAGATAACTGGTCATGCTGGTTTAGCAATTTCTCGTGTTTATTCCTTTAAGATGGTGGCTTCTTATGGGTGATTACGCTGAAGTATCGACCCAACAACTTTGACTGTTCCTTACAGAGGGCTTCTTGCAGGTCGGCGCTCAATTCCCGATCATCCTAGTGGTTGGGTAACCATTCCTTCCCTCCGTCCTATCCCAGATCCTTGTTCTCATATCCCTTACAAGTGCTATATAGTCATAATGACTTAGTACTTCCTTCTCCTCGTAATTACCTCACACTGAAGTACAACAATGACCCAGTAGTCATCTTGTTTAACCACATTAGCAGACAAAAGGATTACGGGGTCACCATAGCCCGTGCTACATCGACACTTCGTCCTGAGTAGATAAATCTTTAACAACAGACAAAAGGATGTGTTGGAAACAAGTGAAGAAGGAAGCAGTGCTAGTAAGGGGCCGAGCAGGAGTTATACTGAAGTTAAGTATCATAGCAGCATGGGAGCCCGGTCGGCCGAGCGGACAGCACGCTGGACTTGTGATCCTGTGGTCCCGGGTTCGATCCCGGGCGCCGGAGAGAACCAATGGGTAGAGTTTCTTTCACCCTATTCCCCTGTTACCTAGCAGTAAAATAGGTACCTGGGTATTAGTCAGCTGTCACGGGCTGCTTCCTGGGGGTGGAGGCCTGGTCGAGGACCGGGCCGCGGGGACACTAAAGCCCCGAAATCATCTCAAGATAACGTAACCCAACAGCAACTTTTATTTTCGTGTTTTTCAGTAATGCTGAGAATCCACAGCATTCAAGACTTGACACTTGACACCACTTATTTATGCCCATACACCTAAAATTTCCTTTCGTTAATGGCCAGTGTAGCTCAATGTCCACTTTTATTTATTTATTTATGTTTTTATCTGGTTGCATATATATATATATATATATATATATATATATATATATATATATATATATATATATATATATATATATATATATATATATGGGGGTGGAAAGTTCAGTTTAAAATAGTCCATAACAATATCTGTATTGCGAGGTTCACTTCACCCGGCAACTGTAATGCTTTACATTCAAGTAACAGAGCATTCATATCTACATATAATAATAATAATAATAATAATAATAATAATTTATTATTATGCTGAAATCAACTGGAGCTCTGAGGTGACTCGAACGCGCGACCGTGACACTGCCTGCCGCTAACTCTACCACTGTACCACTCTGACGTTGAATATGTACCACCAAGTCAGGGTGGTACAGTGTTCTATATGCAAAGGTGTTGCATTTTCACTATTAAAGAGCATTTGCCAGTCTTCCGGCCATTTATGGAGTTTATGTGGATCTCTCTAAAGGGCTTTGGTATAATTTTCGCTCCCTGCTTTATCATCGATCTTAATGTCCTCTGCAAATTTGATAATGTGCACACAGAAATCACAATAGCGTTATGCATCAAATTAAGGCAGCGTCTGGGATGCTCTCAGACGCAGGTTCGAACCCTCGTCACGGCCTTTGTAGATTTGTTCATTTGATAATGTGGTTTGCAATATTTTCATTAATGTCATTTACGTGAAAAAAAAGGGTAGGCCCCAAGATGGAGCCTTGCGGTACCCCACACACATTACTGTAAGTCAGATCCTTTGCTTTATTTTAATCAATGTTTTATACATTCTAGTACCTTATCATTTATTCTATTAGTTTGTTATTTTCTTGTGCAGGCGATGAGTCACAATAACGTGGCTAAAGTAAGTTGACCAGACCACACACTAGAAGGTGAAGGGACGACGACGTTTCGGTCCGTCCTGGACCCTTCTCAAGTCCAGGATGTCGTCGTCCCTTCACCTTCTAGTGTGTGGTCTGGTCAACTTGCTATTTTCTTGTGAGTTTGTCTATGTGGTACCTTATCTAACGCTTTAGTGAAGCCCACAATTAACACACAGCTGTTTACCGTCTCCAAAAATGTGAGCAGGTTAGTAAGGCAGGATTTATTTTTAACAAAACTATGTTCCGTTGATTTTTCTAGATTGGGAAGGTGAAGAACTCTGCATTAGGTTTTTTTATTTGTAGGGGTCTAGTGTTCTGTAAACACATTTAGGCGAGTACACACACACAGGCACAGAACGTACACACAGGCACAGAACGTACACACAGGGCCTACGTACACACACAGGCCACACGTACACACACAGGCCCCACTTACACACACAGGCCCCACTTACACACACAGGCCCCACTTACACACACAGGCCCCACTTACACACACAGGCCCCACTTACACACACAGGCCCCACTTACACACACAGGCCCCACTTACACACACAGGCCCCACTTACACACACAGGCCCCACTTACACACACAGGCCCCACTTACACACACAGGCCCCACTTACACACACAGCCCACACGTACACACACCGGCCACACATACACACAGGGCACACATACACAGACCCCACATACACACACAGGCCACAAGTACACACACACAGGCCACACTTACACACACACAGCCCACACATACACACAGCCCACACACACACACAGGCCCCACATACACACACAGGCCCCACTTACACACACAGGCCCCACATACACACACAGGCCACACACACACAGGCCCCACACACACACAACAGCCAAGCACGCACCTTACACAGTGCAAATTTAATCTTTGCCAACAGGCGGACTGCGATGCTGAATGGAACTCGACAGCATAACACCATAAACATTTACATGACTTTTCATTTGCATTTACATAGTTGGAAGGGATGTGTCCATTATTCCTCTGTTGTAAACAACGCCTCTAGAGCCGCGGAATACTGGATATGATGATGGCCTCGTGGTGATGTGTTGTGGTGATGAATAGTGATGGATGTGGTGGTTGAGGGCAGTGCTAGTGATGATAGGTGTGGCGTAGTTGCTCACTATGCGCTCACAGTACACACGCCATGCGCCTGAAGCCTATCTATCACCCATAGCACCGGACTAGTCATAGCTTGTTCGGTCTAACGCGAGCCCCTTCCAAAGTCTTACGCAACATAGCGATATCCTGCCGGCTCCGTCTTAGGCATAGTCACTACGGAGGCAGATGGGGGTTATCTTGAGGTTATCTTGAGATGATTTCGGGGCTTTTAGTGTCCCCGCGGCCCGGTCCTCGACCAGGCCTCCACCCCCAGGAAGCAGGCCGTGACAGCTGACTAACTCCCAAGTACCTATTTACTGCTAGGTAACAGGGGCATTCAGGGTGAAAGAAACTTTGCCCATTTGTTTCTGCCTCGTGCGGGAATCGAACCCGCGCCACAGAATTACGAGTCCTGCGCGCTATCCACCAGGCTACGAGGCTCCCATACCAGGCCCTCATACCAGGCTACGAGGCCCTCATACCAGGCTACGAGGCCTGAGCAGCATTTGTCAACGTAAGAGTAAGCACCCACCGACGCCATCTTGGCAGCTTTTGCTTCTAAGGAAACTGTTGGGATTTGGAGTCAGGTCACTGTAGAGGTGGACTCAGGATACTGTGACTAGGCTTTGACCAGCCCATGTGACCATTGGTGAATATGTGGCAAGGTCTGGTGATTGTGGTGAGTGTGGGGGATGGTCTAGTGATTGTGGGGGATGGTCTAGTGATTGTGGTGAGTGTGGGGGATAGTCTAGTGATTGTGGTGAGTGTGAAGGATGGTCTAGTGATTGTGGTGAGTGTGTGGGGGATGGTCTAGTGAAGGTGATGGATTTGAGAACTTGAGAGACAGGCAGCAGGCAGACACAAAGAGACTGAGGAACAAACTGACAGCAGAGACAGTGGCAGAGGAACAGAAAAAACAAACAGTTACACAGAGACAGCAAGAGACAGAGCCAATAGACTGGGAATAAGAGATACAGATACAGAGAGAGAGAGAGAGAGAGAGAGAGAGAGAGAGAGAGAGAGAGAGAGAGAGAGAGAGAGAGAGAGAGAGAGAGAGAGAGAGAGAAAGAGAAAGAGAGCCTCTGTTCCAGGTACTACCGGGACCCCCCCCCCCTCCCGGGAGAGGTTCGCAACACCTTGCGTTGAGCGTTAAAGTAACAGTCTTGAGACGCATGAGCAGTGCACGCGTAAGCGTTCACATCACACGCACTTGCGTGCACACCACACAACACCTCACGCAACATCTCTTACACACACACACACACACACACACACACATGTGTTTATTACATGTTTACAGGCGTAGAGTCCTACATGTCGATGTTTGCGGATGATGCAAAGTTGATGAGAAGAGTTGTGACAGATGAGGATTGCAGGATCCTCCAAGAGGACCTGAACAGATTGCAGAGATGGTCAGAGAAATGGCTACTAGAATTCAACACGAGCAAATGTAAAGTTATGGAAATGGGACTAGGAGATAGGAGACCAAAGGGACAGTACACAATGAAGGGGAACAGCCTACCTGTAACGACGCGTGAAAGAGACCTGGGGGTGGACGTAACACCTAATCTATCTCCTGAGGCACATATTAATAGGATAACGACAGCAGCGTACTCTACACTGGCAAAAGTTAGAACATCATTCAGAAACCTAAGTAAGGAGGCATTTAGGGCGCTTTACACTGCCTACGTAAGGCCAGTCTTAGAGTATGCCGCCTCATCATGGAGTCCCCATCTGAAGAAGCATATAATGAAACTGGAAAAGGTTCAGAGGTTTGCAACGAGACTCGTCCCAGAGCTACGAGGGATGGGGTATGAAGAGCGCCTGAGGGAACTGTGCCTTACGACACTAGAAAGAAGAAGGGAGAGGGGGGACATGATAGGAACGTATAAGATACTCAGAGGAATTGACAGAGTGGACATAGACGAAATGTTCACACGGAATAGTAACAGAACGAGAGGACATGGATGGAAGCTTGAAACTCAGATGAGTCACAGAGATGTAAGGAAGTTTTCTTTTAGCGTGAGAGTAGTGGGGAAATGGAATGCACTTCAGGAACAGGTTGTGGAAGCAAATACTATTCATAATTTTAAAACCAGGTATGATAGGGAAATGGGACAGGAGTCATTGCTGTAAACAACCGATGCTCGAAAGGCGGGATCCAAGAGTCAATGCTCGATCCTGCAAGCACATATAGGTGAGTACATATAGGTGAGTACACACACACACACACACACACACACACACACCATCATACACACCTCACATACGCTCGAAGGTAGTAGTCCTAAGGGCCCAGGTTCGATTCCCGGCCGATGCAGAAGTGGGCATAGTTTCTTTCGCCTAATGCGTCTGTTCACTTGGTTATAAATAGGTATCTGGGAGTTAGACAGCTGCTACGGGCTGCATTCTGTGTGTGTGTGTGTGTGTGTGTGTGTGTGTGTGTGTGTTCGAGACAGAATCATATTAAACAAAATAGTCGAGAGTCGGTACATGAGACAACTGACTATTAGAAAGGCGGGGTTCAAGAACTAACAACTATCTTACAGCCACAAATAGTAAATACACACACACACACACACACACCCCTCGTTAACCCGGCTAATATTGAGTAAGCACCAATCCATACCCGTTCGCCCCTATTCACCCAGCAGCAATTGGAGACCTGTCTGTAAAGCGATTTGCGAGTCGTGTTCCACCATGTATTTTCTCAGCTCCATAAGCCCATCATCATCAACACTCTGGTGTCTTCATACACCAACCTGTCCTCTTAAAAAGAACGTCGCTTTTGGCCGTTTGCCCGTATGGCCGAATATGGACGTAATTTGAAAATTAAAAAAAAAAAAAATGAAAATAAATTTGGGATTTTTTTTTCAACAACAGTAAGTTAAGGGTCCTCTGATAGGTTAGGTGGGCAGGAAATTCTCATAAAGTTTCAAAATGGTATGAAAAACGTTAATGGAAAGTTTCCTCTTCTAAGCTTGCCGAGTAAACCGGACGACTCAAACAGAAAACGGAACAGTACGTCACTTTTGAGAGTCGATTTCATCTCAAATTACGTCCAAATTTGGCCATAGCGGCGCATACGAGCCAAAAGTGACGTTATTTTTAAGAGGACGGGTTGTACGAGAAACCAACACCCACAACCCAATGTCTGAAGGAATATCGAAGCGAAAATATAACGCTCAAACAGTCAGGAAATCCAAATATATATATTCCCAACCAGGACCGGATATGAAACTACCGAGGAATTAAATTGTTTAAAAACTTATAAGTTAAACAGAAAACGGGAAAACATTCACGAGCGGCCCGTAGTCCTCTTCGGTGCTCTTGGAGGAACACTTCGACTATCCCCCCCCCCCCGTTCCCAGCGCCACACCACAGCCCCTCTACGATGCTTATCTTCAGCCAGGGAAAACAGCCAGTGTTTAGCGGCTGCCCCTGTCTGCTATCACAACAATAACTTGGGGGCTAAGGGAGGGTAGAGGGGTATAGCCCCAAGGGGCCGCCCTGGTGCCCCTTCCCCTTCACATTTTCCCCCACTCTGGTGAAGCAATAGGAACACCATTAGCATATTAGAATCGATTTAACATATTCGATGGCACGTAGGAAAATGGCAGGCAGGCAGACAGGCTCGACTTTGAAGGGAGGCTTGGAATCCATTACGGTCGTTGTTATTGGGTTCCAAGACCAAAGGAGCGAGATGCATATCGACAAGCCCTACGTCGCTGTGAAATGTGTGTGGAATATACCCGTCTGGGCTGGTGCTGGCGGCAATAGAACCCGATCCCCCGTCACGGATAATGTATTGAATCTTCCACCACATCATGGTGATGTGATCCCTTATTGTTGTGGGTTGACGTCCTCTTTATGAGTTACGCCGCTGCTTACAGCCGTTGCTGGGTGGACGGTCCACTTCACCCATGCTGGGTACATGGTCCTCCACCACCACTAATACATTTGATATAACAAACACAATCACTGAGAGGGGTGTCGACGAAATACATTCAGATTTTCTTACGCAAGGCGCTTGGGAATCGCTGTCAGCAGACTTTAAGATTATGGCTCTTGAAGGAAAAAAGAACCAGACTAATCCTCATCTGCTGCGTAATATGGCACAGATGCATATATTAGCAAATTTGATATCTGACAGCTTCACATACTTCACAGATGGATCAGTAGACCAGCAGGGACACGAAACCGGAGCTGCAGTTAATGCAGGAAACTCTGCAAATAGTTGGAGAGACTCAAACGGGTTTTCAACATTACAGAGATGCTAGCCATTCAGAAGTCTTTGGAACATGCTCTTGCTGAACACCGACAACATGTTATCATACATACAGATTCAAGATTGAAACCTTGCAACAAGAACACATACGTGACAACATCCATCTGATCACATATGTCATATCATTAATACAAACACTTATACGTCAAGGCTGTCGGGTACTTATCAACTGGGTGCCAAGCCATGTGGGAATAATAGGAAATTACACTGCAGACGAAGCTGCAAAACTTGCAACTAAGAAGATGTGTAGACTTTTACATACCATAGAGTATCACAGAATAAGAAATTAGAAACAGAGCAATGCAGAAGATGTACAGTGACCACAACACAGCAGTTGCAACATCAGGATCTGCGGGTTGGTACAAGAATGCAACCAACTACGAACCACTTAGTTTGATGAAAGGGACCAGAAAAACAACAGAAGTACACTTACACTGCATCAGGCTTGGATACCCATGTGCATGGAAAATAGGCTTACAGGTTCCAGAAGATAAGAGAATGTCAGCACACTAGAAAAATGCCCGACAGACCACTGGAACAGTATCTAACACAGTGCACAGTTACAAACCCAATACAATTTCAACTAAGGTTCAACAGAGCAGAAGTTGTTAAACACATTGGGCATAACCTTACTGAAGCTAACATAAGAATCATATATATACTCATACTCCGCCTAAGTAAAACAGAAACTAGAAACAAATAACACTTAGTGGGCCAGCCAGAGGCTTAGGGCCCGCCCAGTGGGCCAGCCAGAGGCTTAGGGCCCGCCCAGTGGGCCAGCCAGAGGCTTAGGGCCCGCGCAGGAATATACCTGCAAAAAAAAAAAAAAATAAAAATAAAAAAACACCTTTTAAACAACACATTAATCAAGAAATAAATTATATTATTTTATGCTTGGCGAAGTTTATGAAAATTAGTCAAGTTTTAGGTTATTAATTATTGAAAAAATTAACTGCAAAGATAATTGTGATTATAGATAAGAAGTTAAGGAGATGTTGAGAAATGGAATATATTAAAAAGTGTCAAATCTCGTAAACTTTTTTTCGTCTTCCCTTTTAGAAAAGGGAAGTCCACTCTTTCCTTTTTCTAAAAATAGATGACAATTGAAACTGTTCTTAGGTTCCCAATTAACCCAATTAAACCATAGAGTGAACCTATTCGAAGACTCAATTAACAGTTCTCAACACCCTTGATCTTCTAAATTTAAAAAACGCCAAATTGATTAAAAACGACAATAGGACCAAAAAATGATAGGACGAAGAGACCCAGCGTGGGTCTAAGATGAGGGAGACCCATCGTGGGTCGAACGAAGGCAGCGTAGGTCTAAGATGAGGGAGACCCATCGTGGGTCGGACGAAGGCAGCGTAGGTCTAAGATGAGGGAGACCCATCGTGGGTCGGACGAAGGCAGCGTGGGTCTAAGATGAGGGAGACCCATCGTGGGTCGGACGAAGGCAGCGTGGGTCTAAGATGAGGGAGACCCATCGTGGGTCGGACGAAGGCAGCGTGGGTCTAAGATGAGGGAGACCCATCGTGGGTCGGACGAAGGCAGCGTAGGTCTAAGATGAGGGAGACCCATCGTGGGTCGGACGAAGGCAGCGTAGGTCTAAGATGAGGGAGACCCATCGTGGGTCGGACGAAGGCAGCGTGGGTCTAAGATGAGGGAGACCCATCGTGGGTCGGACGAAGGCAGCGTGGGTCTAAGATGAGGGAGACCCATCGTGGGTCGGACGAAGGCAGCGTGGGTCTAAGATGAGGGAGACCCATCGTGGGTCGGACAAAGGCCTCATTCCTCCTCTCTGTGGACCTCAGTGAAATGAGGTGCACAGAGAGGACCTCCAACTCAGTGTTTACTAGAGTTGGATGTGGCAAAGGCTATAGGCCCAGATGGAATCTCCCCTTGGATACTAAAGGAAGGAGCAAAAGAACTGTGCCTACCACTCTCCATAGTGTATAACAAATCACTGGCAACAGGGGAACTGCCAGATATTTGGAACGCTTCCACCAACAGCACCAATCAGAAATCTCAAACTCTCAACGGGCTACGAAACAAGCCGAGGACATGTAGCTGGTTATACGAGCCACTAAGAAAAAGACGGTAGACAGTGGTGCCCATACCCAAGGCAAAACTACTGCCAAGACCTGGTTCTGGTACAATCTGTGAGTATAGGGATCTCTCGGACACAGACAAGGCGAAATCTCTCTTTCTATTGCTCCAAACTTGACACCTGATCTCTCGGACACAGACAAGGCGAAATCTCTCTTTCTATTGCTCCAAACTTGACACCTGATCTCTCGGACACAGACAAGGCGAAATCTCTCTTTCTATTGCTCCAAACTTGACACCTGATCTCTCGGACACAGACAAGGCGAAATCTCTCTTTCTATTGCTCCAAACTTGACACCTGAGGAACACATCAGCAAAATAATTTCTGGAGTGTGTGTGAAGTTAGCAACTATCCTTGTATAATTCAGTTACCTAGATAAAGAGTCTTTCAGAACCTTGCATAAACCCCCCTCCCCCCCAACCGTGCAGACCGAGAACTTGTGGTAATCTGTGTTTGCTGGAAACGGCAAGTTTCTGAGCTGCTTAGAGCGTGTTCAATGTGACATCCTCGCAATCTCGATGCCCACTATGTAACCTGTCTTACAAAAAACGTCGTTTTTCGCACGTACGCGTTACACAAGGCCAAAAATTGTTGTACTAGAAAATGGAAGCGGCTGGCGAAAGTGACGTACTGTCCCGTTTTCTGTTTTGGGTCCTCTGGTGGGTTAGGAGAGGACACTTTAAACTGTTGTTTGAGCGTTATCCTGACAATCTCTTGCAGATTCTGGAGCTGCCGCTTGAGCTAGGAGAGAACTGGAAGTCCAAGGTGTTCTGCAGAGTGCAGGCTGCCTGTCACTGGGCTGCCTTCCCCCCGGGCTGCCTTCCCCCGGGATACTTTCTTTGCACCGTGTTCCTGTACAATTTCGTCCTCGGGCTAGGCTCGTCCAACCGGCGGTCGACTCCCAATGACCTGTTCGTCAATTTTACCGTACTACATATTTAAAATTTTAATTTTCTCAAATATAAGGTTAAGTGGTTAGGTTCTGTTGGCAATTATTGGTAGTACCAATACAGGCATGAACCATTTAGAAATGCTATTTTGAGCAGAGGCCATGAACGAAGCATTGTTCGTGGAACAACCCTTCTTGTGTACGCACGCACGCGCGCGCACACACGCCACGCCATCACGCATGATATCACGCCAGACCTGTCTCTTGAAGCTCATCTCAAGAGGATAACATCAGCAGCATATGCCATGTTGGCTAACAAAAGAACGACCTTTAGAAACTTGTGTAAGGAATTTTTCAGAAAATTATATACCACATATGTCAGACCAATCCTGGAGTATGCGGCTACAGCAGGGAGTCCATATCTAGTCAAGCATAAGAGTAAACTGGAAAAGGTTCAAAGGTTTGCCACCAGACTAGTACCCGAGCTGAGAGGCATGAGCTACGAGGAGAGACTACGGGAATTAAACCTCACTTCGTTGGAAGACAGAAGAGTTAGGGTAGACATGATCACCACATTCAAGATTCACAAGGGAATCGACAGGGTTGATAAAGACAGGCTATTTAACACAAGGGGCACACGCACTAGGGGACACAGGTGGAAACTGAGTGTCCAAATGAGCCACAGAGATATTAGAAAGAACTTTTTTAGTGTCAGAGTGGTTGACAAATGGAATGCATTAGGAAGTAATGTGGTGGAGGCTGACTCCATACACAGTTTCAAGTGTAGATATGATAGAGCCCAATAGGCTCAGGAACCTGTACACCTGTTGATTGACGGTAGAGAGGCGGGACCAAAGAGCCAGAGCTCAACCCCCGCAAGCACAACTAGGTGAGTACACACACACACACACACAACGTTTGCTGATGGTGCAAAAATTATGAGGAGGATTAAGTTAGAGGAAGATAGTATACGGCTACAAGATGACCTAGACAAACTGAAGGAATGGTCCAACAAATGACTATTAAAGTTCAACCCAAGTAAATGTAAGGTAATGAAACTAAGCGGAGGAAACAGAAGGGCAGACACAAGATACCGAATAGATGAAGCCCTTCATAAAACGGACAAAGATCTAGTTGATATCACACCAAACCTGTCTCCTGACGCCCACATCAAAAGAATAACATCAGGGGCGTGTGCAAGACTGGCTAACATCAAAACTGCCTACAGAAACCTGTGTAAGGAATCCTTCAGAACCTTGTATACCTCAAAGGTAAAACCAATCCTGGAGTATGCGGCCCCAGCATGGAGCCCGTACCTTGTCAAGCACAAGATGAAACTGGAAAAAGTTCAGAGGTATGCCACTAGACTAGTTCCAGAACTAAGAGGCGTGAGCTACGAAGAAAGGCTGCGTGAACTGCACCTCACCTCGCTGGAAGACAGGAGAGCTCGGGGAGACATTATCACCACATATAAAATTCTCAGGAGAGTTGATAGGGTATTACGGGCTCACGATAGCCCGTGCTATATGGATATTTCGTTCTGATTAGCTAAATCTAAAACAATATTGACAGGGTAGACCAGGATGGATTATTTAACGCGAGAGGTACACGAACAAGGGGACACAGGTGGAAGCCGAGTGCCCAAATGAGCCACAGACACATCAGAAAGAACTTTTTCAGCGTCAGAGTAGTTAGTAAATGGAAAGCACTAGGAAGTGATGTGGTGGAGGCTGACTCCATACACAGTTTCAAATGTAGATATGATAGAGCCCAGTAGGCTCAGGAATCTGTACACCAGTTGATTGACGGTTGAGAGGCGGGACCAAAGAGCCGAAGCTCAACCCTCACAAGCACAATTAGGTGAATACCACACACGCTCTCAAAATATTATATATATAATATTATATATTATATATATATATATATATATATATATATATATATATATATATATATATATATATATATATATATATATATATATATATATATAAGCCGTATTTCACAATCAGCTGTGAAATACTTCCGTTATTTTCAAGCACTTCAGTTAGCATTATTTGCTAGGAACAAACATCACTTCGTAGTTGTGACCGTTCATACATGAATATTCAACCACAGGCGCTTAAAACACAGGCAGGAGAACAGAACCCCAACATACTAGAAACTTCTTACAAATTACGACCACCTTACAGGAACGACCATCTATCTACAGCCCCTCACCACCTACAATGACACGACCTGAGCCTGTAGTTTAGAGCCTCCAATAACCCAGAGTCACAGAAATGTCACAGAAGTCACAGAAATGTCACAGAAGTCACAGAAATGTCACAGAAGTCACAGAAATATCACAGAAGTCACAGAAATGTCACAGAAGTCACAGAAATGTCACAGAAGTCACAGAAATATCACAGAAGTCACAGAAATGTCACAGAAGTCACAGAAATATCACAGAAGTCACAGAAATGTCACAGAAGTCACAGAAATGTCACAGAAGTCACAGAAATGTCACAGAAGTCACAGAAATGTCACAGAAGTCACAGAAATGTCACAGAAGTCACAGAAACCCAGAGTCACAGTACGCTGCGCGTACTAGTGGCTTTACAAGAGTGCAATTACTGTACTATGCTATGTATTCTCACAAACCCAATGTACCTTCTTGTATATAAATAAATAAATAAATAAATAAATAAATAAATAAATGTTGGTATGTATTGGTAAGAATTTTTGTTGTAAATGATCGTCTTTTTAGTTGGATCACACGAATACACATCTATATTTAATAATGTTATGGGTGGAAACTTTTCAAGAAACAATTTTAATTTGGGATAAAGGACAGCTTCGGAGGCCGCGCAGGCTAGCTTTTTAAGTTAAAATTTATGAGTTGCAGTTTGAGTCAAAGTTGAAGTAATTGAACTATAGTTAGATGCGAGACCACGTTTATAAATCCTGGTTTTTTGGGGGTCTAGATTTATCGGCCTGCTGTTGCCTGCTTGGGCATTCGCTGTTAAGGCGGGTGGTATCACTCGATTAATTTCACATGTACTCTAGGAGTCCAGATAACGTCTTGGTGAACGTCTTAGTTGATGGCTTATCGTGCTGGCAGCCAGTTTATAGCCCCGAGCGTATTGGAGGAACATTTCCCCTCCTACTTCGAGTTCAAGTGTGTTTATTAAGACAAGAAAAAAATACATCTCAAAATAATAGAGAAGCTGTCAATCGACACAATCGACTTGAGAATGGTCCAGGACGGACCGAAACGTCGTCGTCCCTTCAATTTCTAGTGTGTGGTCTGGTCAACAATAGAGAAGCTTAGGCTATTTCTACCCCCCCCCCTAATTTTCCTACCCACGTGGCCTTCAGCATTCTCTTGAGATGATTTCGGGGCTTTAGTGTCCCCGCGGCCCGGTCCTCGACCAGGCATCCACCCCCAGGAAGCAGCCCGGGACAGCTGACTAACACCCAGGTACCTATTTTACTGCTAGGTAACAGTAACATAGGGAGAAAGAAACTCTGCCCATTGTTTCTCGCCGGCGTCTGGGATCGAACCCAGGACCACAGGATCACAAGTTCAGCGTGCTGTCCGCTCGGCCGACCGGCTCCCCTGATCCTTGATTCTCACACATCCTTAGATGTGAATGCAGGGCCGAGCTTCAGATCCTCAGCCCCGAACTTTCCATTTATTAGTCGTGCAGTGCAACGACGCTGTTCTCTTGTTTGAGGGCGCATTATGTTAATAACAACCATTTCTTCATTTATAACTACACTACAAGCGTTATGACACCTTTCTCACTGTAGTATCTCGTTTTCTGTCGTGTCCCTTCGTTCTGGTGTCCTATGTTGCTTCTTAATCTGTTAATTTACATAAAAATTTTATGGTACTTGAAATGTTTTCTCTCGTTCCGTCTCTGCTCATCATCTGTCGAGATACAGTTTCCTCAGTCTTTGTTCACAGCTCAGTCCCCTCGCATCAGAAGCGAGTCTCGTATTTCAATCTTCTGTAGTTTTATTATTTTTTTAGTTTTTTTTTCATTTTCGAATATGAACCATGCTGGGGGGTTCATATTCGAAAATGGGTCTCACGTTGGTTGTATGTAGCACTCATAGGTTCATATGTCCAAATTCTCGAACCTAATTCGGGTGTTCTCCCAGATTTTCGTCTTTTATAGATGCTGGAATCTGTTTTCTCTTTATTGTGTACTGCTGTACATGTCTTTTCACGCTTCTCCTCATATTGTGCATTTGTTTGAGATTAAAACCGTCTGCCGCCTACCGTACCCAACCATCCTTCACCAAGCTAGAGACCGTCCACGGCCAACCACCCGCCACCGAGCGGGCGGCTCTTCAGGACCTTCCACGGGGCTCTTCATCCTCCACCTACCAGCCGGCCCCACTCTTCCTTCCTGTCTTCCGGTCCCTTCCAGCGCCCCGTTATCGCTCTCCTGGCGTGGCGGTGGTGGTGGCTGGCTGCTCCGGGTTCCTGCTGCCTCGCCAATATTCCATTTCCTCGGGCTTCAGCGGCGACGTTATCACCTCTGCTGAATCCTGACAAGACTTGAGTCTGCCGAGGGAGCGCGGCGTCCTCGGCGAGGACTCCGGAGCCGCACCTCGGCACTCGGAAAGTCTGAGGTGCAAATCGGTTTCATTCAGTCCTATTTCCAGTTGGGAATACAGAGCATGCGGATAAGAGAAATTCACAAAATATTCTTAGAATTTGATGGAAATCCACAATCAACATTAATTATTATATATATATATATATATTTTGGTAGCAGTCTTTCCTGTAGACATATATTATTAAATATGACCGAAAAAGTAAGATTAATAATTCTAACACGAATTTTCTCTATCTTTCTTATGTTTCTTTTCACTGTTGATGGTAATTCAAAGATCAATTCTCCAAAATTCATTTTTATTTCTAGTCTGACGCGACACTTGTGTTATACTCAAATTCTGTCAGTTGAAATGTAACCAATCACAGGCAAGTAGACCTCTGACGTCATGCCAGACAGAGGAGCATCAAGCCATGCTTCCAGCAGCCTCAGTTCTCTCTCAGACCCAGAGTAAGGTGGACCTCGGTTGGCCATGCTCCCAGCAGCCTCAGTTCTCTCTCAGACCCAGAGTAAGGTGGACCTCGGTTGGCCATGCTCCCAGCAGCCTCAGTTCTCTCTCAGACCCAGAGTAAGGTGGACCTCGGTTGGCCATGCTCCCAGCAGCCTCAGTTCTCTCTCAGACCCAGAGTAAGGTGGACCTCGGTTGGCCATGCTCCCAGCAGCCTCAGTTCTCTCTCAGACCCAGAGTAAGGTGGACCTCGGTTGGCCATGCTCCCAGCAGCCTCAGTTCTCTCTCAGACCCAGAGTAAGGTGGACCTCGGTTGGCCATGCTCCCAGCAGCCTCAGTTCTCTCTCAGACCCAGAGTAAGGTGGACCTCGGTTGGCCATGCTCCCAGCAGCCTCAGTTCTCTCTCAGACCCAGAGTAAGGTGGACCTCGGTTGGCCATGCTCCCAGCAGCCTCAGTTCTCTCTCAGACCCAGAGTAAGGTGGACCTCGGTTGGCCATGCTCCCAGCAGCCTCAGTTCTCTCTCAGACCCAGAGTAAGGTGGACCTCGGTTGGCCAGATATATACCTTGTTGTCTCGGTCAATAAATATATACAGAAGCGACTACTGTGTCTACATTCTACCCGAACAAGGCAAACGAATACTTGAGCGCGTTTCGTAAAACTTATTACATTTTCAAAGACTTTAGTTTACAAACACACAACTGAAACTGAATAGAGCTTTGCACATCTTCGAGGTTTATATCTACATTTGAGTGAGATGGATGAGGTGAACAACGAACTTTCAACAATGGGTATTAAATTCAAACACAAGACAGAACACGAAACAATGGGTATTAAATGGGTATTAAATTCAAACACAAGACAGAACACGAAACAATGGGTATTGAATGGAAGTAATTGTAGAAAGCCTATTGGTCCATATTTCTTGATGCTTCTATATTGGAGCGGAGTCTTGAAGTGGGTAGAATATAGTTGTGCATTAATTGGCTGTTGATTGCTGGTGTTGACTTCTTGATCTGTAGTGCCTCGCAAACGTCAAGCCGCCTGCTATCGCTGTATCTATCGATGATTAAATTTAATACCCATTGTTTCGTGTTCTGTCTTGTGTTTGAATTTAATACCCATTGTTGAAAGTTCGTTTTCACCTCATCCACCTCACCCAAATGTAGATATAAACTCGAAGATGTGCAAAGCTCTATTCAGTTTCAGTTGTGTGTTTGTAAACTAAAGTCTTTGAAAATGTAATAAGTTTTACGAAACGCGCTCAAGTGTCGCGTCAGACTAGAAATAAAAATGAATTTTGGAGAATTGATCTTTGAATTACCATCAACAGTGAAAAGAAACATAAGAAAGATAGTGAAAATTCGTGTTAGAATTATTAATCTTACTTTTTCGGTCATATTTAATAATATATATATATATATATATATATATATATATATATATATATATATATATATATATATATATATATATATATATATATATATATATATATGTCGTACCTAATAGCCAGAACGCACTTCTCAGCCTACTATTCAAGGCCCAATTTGCCTAATAAGCCAAGTTTTCATGAATTAATGTTTTTTCGTCTACCTACCTAACCTAACCTAGCTTTTTTTGGCTACCTAACCTAACCTTACCTATAAATATAGGTTAGGTTAGGTTAGGTAGGGTTGGTTAGGTTCGGTCATATATCTACGTTAATTTTAACTCCAATAAAAAAAAATTGACCTCATACATAGAGAAAAGGGTTGCTTTATCATTTCATAAGAAAAAAATTATAGTAAATATATTAATTCAGGAAAACTTGGCTTATTAGGCAAATCGGGCCTTGCATAGTAGGCTGAGAAGTGCGTTCTTCTATATATATATATATATATATATATATATATATATATATATATATATATATATATATATATATATATATATATATATATATATATATATATAATGTGTGTGTGTGTGTGGTTGCCAGGGGAAACTGGACGTTTGCTAAGGTGTAGATTTACTAATGTAGTCAACGTTTGATGAAAAACGTTCAAGTTTTAAATAGAGTAGTCAGTGCTAACGGAATCTAGTTCCTCCAAGATTTTTTTGGCCTTTTCCACAGAGACTGCAATGCCATCCAGTATTTCCTCCGACCTTTCATCTTGAAGCCTTGATCTCCATGCTGGTTTTTGTGTAAACTTATCCTGAAATGTTTCGTAGAATTCCTCGCATACCTCATCATCATTTTCTGTGAGATACCCCTCATTTCCTCAATCTGAGTACATGGTCTCGCACTGTTGTTTTTCTCCTTATGTAGCTATAGAACAGCTTTGGCTGTTCCTTAGCTTTTGCAGCAATGTCATTTTCAAATTGCCTCTCAGCTTCTCTCCTAATTCGGGTGTATTCATTCCTAGACCTCTTTAGTGCCTCTCTATTGTTCACTGTACTTTTTACAGACTTTGTTGTCTTATTTAGGTGTTGGAATACCTTGTGTAAACTTATCATTTACTTACTAATCTTTTACACACCTTACACAAAGTGTAAACACAATTTGACAGTTCTATGCACCCCCCTCTCTCTAATACATCACATTCTTTAGGGAATTGACCAATCCGTTGAAAATGCAGCATATTAATAACAATTAAAGCACTGTAATATAAACGTTTTCTATCATTGGCCTTGATTGGGTTAATGGGTTGCTTGGGTTTGTACGTTTCTGATCTGCTAAAACAGTCGTGTTATTAACGGAGTGGTCAATTCAGAGAACAGGTCCACTAATTCAGCTCCACCGCCGCTGACGGATATCAACCACGGAGACATGTGGTAAGACGTTCAGCCTTTAAATTCATTATCTTAGTTACGATATTATATTAGATTAGATACGTTTCACGAATTCTGACCTAAAATTAAATATTCTCCATCCCCCTTTAACCACTTCAAAACCCTTCTCTTACTACAACTCCTCAAGTTCTCCTCGAGTTCTTCAGGAGTTCCTCCTGAAGAAGTCCTTCTTCACCACCTGTCTTACTCTCTACAAAACCTTTCAGACCTCATCACATCCTCTCAACCCAATCAGGTCTTTTCCCCTCATGTCATTATAACTGTCTCAACCTCCCATTAAGTCCTCTCCGACACCATCCCTCGAACTTGTACACCTCCTCCAGCCCCTCGACACCCGTATGTCTTTAGGTTCCAATAGATTGTTTGCCTTAGAGACACTTGAGCCTTCTTCAGGTTGTCCCAAGGCAGTGTCGGATCACGGGACATATAAGCAGCAATATAACTGCTTCATGCTCAGTGGCCACCCTGAAGCCATCAACACAGCCACTCTCCTGGTCAACAAAGGTGTCCAGCAGCTGGACACCCTCATAAAGACTGTGAAGCAGTATCCTCCCCCACGATAACAGCCTGATGGTTAAATGCAACCTCAGAATACTGAGAAAAAAAAATTGTACCACTTACGGGCTATTCATGCCCGTGCCACCTCTTGGGTGGCTTAATCTTTATCAATCAATCAATCTGCTTCATGCTGCCCATTGTTAAATATGCCTGCTAGAAAATCTGTCGCCAGACTCATTATTCACTGGCCGCGTGTAACCATCGGAGCGACTTGAGAATGGTCCTGGACGGACCGAAACGTCGTCGTCCCTTCACCTTCTAGTGTGTGGTCTGGTCAACATACTTTAACCACGTTATTGCGACTCGTCGCCTGCATCGGAGCGCTCCAGCCTGATTAAGATAATATGGAAAAAATCTACAAGGGCCTTGATGGGGGTTCGAATGAGGGTTGAGAGAGGCGCGTCTGGAAACATCCCGTGCGTAGGTTCGAACCCTCATCGAGGCCCTTGTGGATTTGTTTGTGTGATATATCACGTTATTGCCATTTCTGTGTGTAAGATAATATGGCGTCCCTGCACACACTCCTGCCATCCTCGATCCGCTGTAGAGATAATCTTTCTACGCTGCCAAGCGATACTCGAGTTTAAGCCTACCATCGGGCGCAATATTTTTCGTAAACCATTCCATTAAAAGCAGTTATCACCGCCATTCTGTAAATAAAAACTATAATGGATCCTTGCACCAGGCGTCGACTGTTCCCTTAAATTTTGTAAAGTTCCCCCGGCGAAGCATTAACACAGATTGGATAACTTTTAAAACTGGAGCACTCAACCAAGTTTGGAGAACGAGCAGTCACTACCCTCGCAGAACATCGCCCAGCCAATCAGAAAGTAGCTCTCTGCTCAAGATCGGTTGTGACTCATTTTTCCCTTTGTGCCTACAACCCACGTACAAAATAAGGGTCTTACAGAGACCATTTCGTGTTGGAATGGCGACGAAGAAGTCTCTGGTACCTGTGGTCAGTGGCCCACCGTCGTCTCGTTCAGCCACCACAACTTTGCAAAGTTGAGTCATTTTTCATGCTGGGAGGCCAGACGCCGCCTCACCCAGCTGAAAAATTACAATGACTGCAGAATGTTGCGGCTTTCCTTGCAGCCGATACCTATTACCTTCATATCTTGGGTACAGTACCACTCCTTCTCCTGTTCTTTAAGATTCAGCAACTTGGAACAAAAGTTCCAAGTAGCACGGGCTATGGTGAGCCCGTAGTGGACTTGCCACTCTTTGATTGATTGATTGATGAAGATTAAGCCACCCAAAAGGTGGCACGGGTATGAATAGCCCGTAAGTGGTGGCCCTTTTGAGCCATTACCAGTATCAAGAGCTGATACTGGAGATCTGTGGAGGTGCAACTGCACCCTGCGTGACGGGAGATGTCTCCTGTGACTCTTTGTCGATTGATTGATTGATGAAGATTAAGCCACCCAAGAGGTGGCACGGGCATGAATAGCCCGTAAGTGGTGGCCCTTTCGAGCCATTACCAGTATCAAAAGATGATACTGGAGATCTGTGGAGGCGCAACTGCACCCTGCGTGACGGGAGATGTCTCCCGGACCGAGTGTGGCATGGACTCTTTGTCCGGGACTGTTTCTTATTATACCAGGACTGGAGGCACTTCACAATAGCTACGACTGGGTAGCACTTCACCTCATGCTTCAAGGAACATATACAGTTACATGTGCCTTCATGTATGCACTTCCCCTCTACCTCAAGTATGTTCATTTGTGTCCAGCATCCTCAGCAATTGTTTACCGTGGAGATGACTGTTTACTGTGGAAGTCTCACTGAATGTTGTTTCATACTTTTTCCCGGGAAACAACAAAATAATTCGTTCTTTTAACTTGGGCAAACGTAGGCTCGTGAGTGGCAATTTTTGCATGGCTTTCCTTAACATTATTCTCCAAAATCTTTGCATCATTGCTTTCATTATGCTCTGTGTTCTTCATGCACTTGTTTAACTGACTTTGATGCGTTGCTACTTTGCCTCCATCTTGAGGTTATCTTGAGATGATTTCGGGGCTTTAGTGTCCCCGCGGCCCGGTCCTCGACCAGGCCTCTGTTACGTACTCCTAGCAGAATACGTATATAAATTTAAAATAAATATTATTTTATTTTATCATTGCATGTATATGTACACACATTGTGTTTTGGGTAAATTGTCGTGTGGTTTGGCAGCGTCAGTGGACAGGAGAGCGGTTGTCTCTGCACACGTCTATTACTTGATTGATACGGGAAAGCTAGACCTGTTCAGTTTGGGAGTTCCAGATGTCACTTTATTTTAGTTAGAAAATGCTTTATATATTGTAATTAAACAGGTGTCATTATACTTATATATTTTGTAAGTCACTATTATATGTAACTTGCAGTCTTATGTGTTTTGAGAACAAGTGGTTGTTCAATTAGTTTAAAATATTAAAAAGTCCTTAGTTTCCATCCCTCATCCTGGGATGAGGCAGACGGGAGGTGAGAATGTGGGTGGCGACAGAGCGAGAGTTCAGTAGCTGGACGGGAGCCAGGGAGATAACCCTTGTTGGAGTTAAGTTCTTTTGTTCTATCATAGCCATATATATTAATCTTGATTTAATGTCTGGAAGTTACAGTGATAGTTTA
>NC_091182.1:31896917-31904417 GCF_040958095.1 Procambarus clarkii
CCTGAATTAATATATTTACTATAATTTTTTTCTTATGAAATGATAAAGCAACCCTTTTCTCTATGTATGAGGTCAATTTTTTTTTATTGGAGTTAAAATTAACGTAGATATATGACCGAACCTAACCAACCCTACCTAACCTAACCTAACCTATATTTATAGGTAAGGTTAGGTTAGGTAGCCAAAAAAAGCTAGGTTAGGTTAGGTTAGGTAGGTTAGGTAGACGAAAAAACATTAATTCATGAAAACTTGGCTTATTAGGCAAATCGGGCCTTGAATAGTAGGCTGAGAAGTGCGTTCTGGCTATTAGGTACGACATATATATATATATATATATATATAATGCTATATATGGCATACGAATATTTAAGTTTAGTTTTTAGCTTTAGTTTTTTGGACTATAAAATGAATAGTACCAATTTCGACTTTCTAATTGTCTATCTATTGTCTATCAATATTTGTACCATCGTCCACATAATATAGGTACAAAAAAATACTACCATCTTATCAGGAGGATAGGCTGGATAGACGGGTGCAAGACTATCCCCTACAGTGGTGATAGGTTAAACAGTAAACGATTAGGCACATGTGAGGCATTCAGCTGGATGGAGCGTTGATACAGGGGACTATTCCCTACCTAACCTAACCTAACCTAACCTATTCCCTACCAGCATTGTGGATAGTAAACCTTTGAGATGGAGAGGACCCTGTTGCTCCTCGATCCTTAACCATTGGTTATCTTGAGGTTATCTTGAGATGATTTCGGGGCTTTAGTGTCCCCCGCGGCCCGGTCCTCGACCAGGCCTCCACCCCCAGGAAGCAGCCCGTGACAGCTGACTAACACCCAGGTACCTATTATACTGCTAGGTAACAGGGGCATAGGGTGAAAGAAACTCTGCCCATTGTTTCTGGCTGGCGCCCGGGATCGAAACCGGGACCACAAGTCCAGCGTGCTGTCCGCTCGGCCGACCGGCTCCCTCTCTTGGTCCAGATGGCATTTGCAATATTTTTTACGCACTCTGGATGGATTAATGTTCTTCAACAGGTGTTGAAGAACACCTGTTGTTCAGGTGTTCAGGTCAAAGATAATTTCTGATGTTCTTCCCATCTGTATAGGTAATGGTAGCACCGTTACTGGTCTAACTGCGTAGTTACTTACAGCCCCGCTCCTGTGCTAGGTAAGTCCACTACGGGTTCGCCCTAGCCCGTGCTACTTGCCCCGCTCCTGTGCTAGGTAAGTCCACTACGGGTTCGCCCTAGCCCGTGCTACTTGCAATTTTTTTCCCAGTAACTGAATCTAAAAAACAACAACAAACTAATGGCTAATAATGACTTGCTTTCGAGCTGAGATTAAGGCCTTTCAACCACAAAATTAATGCCACCTTAGTCCTGAATAGAGTACAAAATACTCATTGAATATATACCGAGAATTGGGTTATACTTTTTCAAGTGTATATCTAGCCCGTGCTCACAGGATGAGTATAGGATTAAACCCGTGGAGTCTACCATAGTTTACCTCGACCACGTGACTAGTTCTCGCCTCCACCGCCACTCCAATACTCTAAACCAAATAAGATTCGATGATAAGTCACTGTTAGATCACAAACATCTTTTTACAAAAGCAAAACGCACCGTTATCTTGAGGTTATCTTGAGATGATTTCGGGGCTTTTTAGTGTCCCCGCGGCCCGGTCCTCGACCAGGCCTTCACCCCCAGGAAGCAGCCCGTGACAGCTGACTAACTCCCAGGTACCTATTTACTGCTAGGTAACAGGGGCATTCAGGGTGAAAGAAACTTTGCCCATTTGTTTCTGCCTCACCGTATTCAATACACACAGAAATATCATAATTGCGTGATGCATCAAATGAACACATCCACAAGGGCCGTGACGAGGATTCGAACCTGCGTCCGAGAGCATCCCAGACGCTGCCTTAATCGACTGAGTTTTCGAATCCTCGTCACAGCCCTTGTGGGTGTGTTCATGAAACTTTCAAGACAGCTTTGGTTAGGTGTTGGGCTTAAGGTCTACCAAGCTCTAATTGCTCCAACAATGGTGTTATCATTGTTATATGACGATAGCGTGATTTTGAAGCTTAAGCTGGGGAGCGTAGGGCTCATTTACTTACGCCAGAGTGCTTAGTGGTTATATATAAAAGCTTGACTGGCATCAAAGCCTCCAGACTTCCTCTGGAGTCAGTGGAATCCCAGGTTCTATAATTTGTATAACATGTCGTGGTGCAGGGGGGGGGGGGGTAAGGTACGCAGGCTAGGAGTACCCCTGACCGCGGGTTCGAGTCTCCTCATTGCTCCAAATGACTTTCTCCAGTAGTGAGCTTTTTTTTTACAGCAGTTTTACTCCACACTATGGCGATCTGTGTAGTCATGTATATATGTGTGTGTGTGTGTGTGTGTGTGTGTGTGTGTGTGTGTGTGTGTGTGTGTGTGTGTGTGTGTGTGTGTGTGTGTGTGTAGATTTCTTCCATATGTAGTCACCACACGTCGCTGGTTTGCTTATATATTACTGTGTGTTCTCATTTCTCATTTCAAACTAGGTGAAGTAACAGAAAGACTTTCCACATATACCCCTCTTCCCCCCCCCCCCTCCCTTACATGGCTCCGTTATTCACTCGTGTGTCAGGGGCCGCGAGTGCCACCACTCGTGTGTCAGGGGCCGCGAGTGCCACCACTCGTGTGTCAGGGGCCGCGAGTGTCACCACTCGTGTGTCAGGGGCCGCGAGTGCCACCACTCGTGTGTCAGGGGCCGCGAGTGCCACCACGCGCGGCAGCGGCACTGATGAGTGTGTCATGAGTGCCTCTACTGACTGTAAGTGCCGGTCTGCTTATATGTTGATTTGGCACTCGTGTTCTGATATTCCTCAGAGTATCAGACTTATCAGTTTAGAGAGTCTGTCGCTGTTGTGCACTTGGTGTGGGTAAGAGTTGGAGTAACGTCAACTCATTAATCAACCCTACATTACCTAACACCTATTATACACACCCATTTGTATAGGGGATTACTTAATCTATGCCTATTATAGGTATAGGTTAAATAATAATTGTAATTACGAAGCAATAAGATGCTTATCTTAACATACTAAGAAGGTTAGGTAAGGTCGGTGTTTTCTATGAAGCTTTTCAAGGTAAACTAAAATATTCACAATAAATTAGTATGTCACATATGCACGTATTTAATTAGTCAATATTGACTAAGAAAGTGCGAGAACGGGTTGTTTGCCCATACATCTATCACCCATACACAATACCACCTTCTCATCCCCTTTACAACACCCACCTGTCGTCCTTCGTACGACACAATCGAGGCTCCACGACATGAATCGACCCAACACGACACTTGCCTAACACTTATCACAAGATCTCCCAGAACCCACTCCAGGTATACGTCAAGTATACTCCAGGTATACGTCAAGTATACGACAGGTATACGCACGTCACTAGTACGAGAGAGGAAGAGGAAATATCACGAGAAAGCGCCAAGCCATTACGACTATATAGCACTGGGTCAGGATAAGGATTTGGGATGGGACGGGGGAAAGGAATGGTGCCCAATCACTTGCTACTACGAGAGAGAGAACAGTTACCCCCGACACAGTACACAGTAATGCCCGTCTCCCCTACACGACACAGTACACAGTAATGCCCGTCTCCCCTACACGACACAGTCCACAGTAACGCCCGTCTCCCCTACACGACACAGTACACAGTAACGCCCGTCTCCCCTACACGACACAGTCCACAGTAACGCCCGTCTCCCCTACACGACACAGTACACAGTAACGCCCGTCTCCCCTACACGACACAGTCCACAGTAACGCCCGTCTCCCCTACACGACACAGTACACAGTAACGCCCGTCTCCCCTACACGACACAGTCCACAGTAACGCCCGTCTCCCCTACACGACACAGTACACAGTAACGCCCGTCTCCCCTACACGACACAGTACACAGTAACGCCCGTCTCCCCTACACGACACAGTCCACAGTAACGCCCGTCTCCCCTACACGACACAGTACACAGTAATGCCCGTCTCCCCTACACGACACAGTACACAGTAACGCCCGTCTCCCCTACACGACACAGTCCACAGTAACGCCCGTCTCCCCTACACGACACAGTACACAGTACACCCGTCTCCCCTACACGACACAGTCCACAGTAACGCCCGTCTCCCCTACACGACACAGTACACAGTAACGCCCGTCTCCCCTACACGACACAGTACACAGTAACGCCCGTCTCCCCTACACGACACAGTCCACAGTAACGCCCGTCTCCCCTACACGACACAGTACACAGTACACCCGTCTCCCCTACACGACACAGTACACAGTAACGCCCGTCTCCCCTACACGACACAGTCCACAGTAACGCCCGTCTCCCCTACACGACACAGTGCACAGTAATGCCCGTCTCCCCTACACGACACAGTTTACAGTAACGCCCGTCTCCCCTACACGACACAGTCCACAGTAACGCCCGTCTCCCCTACACGACACAGTACACAGTAATGCCCGTCTCCCCTACACGACACAGTCCACAGTAACGCCCGTCTCCCCTACACGACACAGTCCACAGTAAAGCCCGGCTCCCCTACACGACACAGTCCACAGTAACGCCCGTCTCCTCTACACGACACAGTACACAGTAACGCCCGTCTCCCCTACACGACACAGTACACAGTAATGCCCGTCTCCCCTACACGACCTAACCGCTCTAGGTGTATGGGGTAAAAATCAAACTGCCTGTCAGTTTCAGAGACGAGGAACGATCAAATGTTCGACATAGTTTGGTGGAATTACGAGTAGTGCCTGTAGGGGGTGACAGTGCCAGGAAGAGTGAGGGAGGGAGGGAGGGACAGTGCCTATTGGAGTGAGGGAGAGGGTGACAGTGCCAGGAAGAGTGAGGGAGGGAGGGAGGGACAGTGCCTATTGGAGTGAGGGAGAGGGTGACAGTGCCAGGAAGAGTGAGGGAGGGAGGGAGGGACAGTGCCTATTGGAGTGAGGGAGAGGGTGACAGTGCATGAAAGACGTTGAAGAGAGAGTGGTACTCTCCCCCCCCCCCATGTTAAACCTTTGTTTCCAACCAGAGTGATTCTCTTCTCGACCATTCCAGCAACCTTCTAGATACCCCAGCTGCTTCTCTAGCATTAAATAGAGTTTCTTGTGTGCGACCATATCAAATGCCTTCTGGCAGCCGAGTAATATGCAGTCCACCCATGCCTCCCTCCCTCTCTCCATTAGAACATATCATATTTTTGTAAAACTCTAGCAAGATTGTCATGCCAGATTTTCCTCCACTAAATTCATGTAATACGGAATGAAACTACTTAATATTAGCACACCTTCACTCCCTGTTTATGGTGGTCAACATCCTGGTGCAAGACTTCAAAAAGACCTTAGAAGATACTAATGTAAAATCATGTACTAAAAATTATCCGACATACATGAAGACCTTACGAGAGAGATAATTGTATAAGCGTTGGTTTCCTCACCAGGCCTCCCAGTCCAGCAACCAGGAGGCCTGGTCGATGACCGGGCCGCGGGGACGCTAAGCCCCGGAAGCACCTCAAGGTAACCTCAAGGTAAGGTTGGTATGTGATTGCACACCACAGTGGTTCTGTTGCATGGTATATCTCTCTGCAGCACGATAGTACTGCATCCTTAATAACAAGATTTGTGTATATGAACACAGATATAATCTCACACCCCAGAAGTGACTCGAACCCATACTGCCAGGAGCAACGCAACTGGTATCTACAGGACGCCTTAATCCGCTTATAGTCCTGGGGGGACCATTCAGGCTTGTTCGCACAGATATAATATATATGATGCCCAGGACTAATTTATATCAGTATTATTGCCACGTATTTCACTGTTGTATATATGTCTCATTATATATGAACTAATACACATTACGTGTCTCTACATAACACACTTCTGCAGTGTAAGTATCAATAGCAAGGACACAATGCGACTGCTTGCAGCAATCATAACATAGTAGCTTGCTCTTCCAGTTAATTGACAGTTGAGAGGCGGGACCAAGGAGCCAAAGCTCAACCCCCGCAAGCACAATTAGGTAAGTATCTGGCAATCCTTGCAACCAAGTGAGCAACACCCACACACACACACACACACACACACACACGCTTATTCGCAAACAGAGTGGTAGACGGTTGGCACAAGTTAGGTGAGAAGGTGGTGGAGGCCAAGACCGTCAGTAGTTTCAAAGCATTATATGACAGTGTTAGGAAGACGGGACACCACGAGCGTAGCTCTCATCCTGTAATTACACTTAGGTAATTACCTATTACGATACTCAACCATTCACCATCACTGAACCGTCTTATCAGCCCATTAATGCAACAGTCGGAACAACCGTGGACATCTTCAAGAGAAAACTAGATCATTTTCTTAAAGAAGTGCCGGACCAACCGGGCTGTGGTGAATATGTGGGCCTGGGGGCTGCTCCAAGCAACAGCCTGTTGGGCCAATCTCTCACAAGTCAGGGAGTAGAAGAACTCCCAGAACCCCATCAAGCAGGTATCAAGCCATCAGCTGTCACTAACAATTAAACAAATCAACTTATCTATTCAAATGTCCTTTTACCAATATATTCTCCAACGAATCAACCATCTTGCTAACCACAACCACGTTAACAAACCAGCAACCATACTAACCAACCATCCGCCATTTATGCTAACCACTTAGCTTTCTATAAGTCTTAAGTTTTAAGGTTAAGATATGCAGTTGGTGAACGGGAAGTGGGTTCAATTGAACAGTTGCAAGTGAGATGATGATGTTGGACCTATAAAAAAGGCAGAGCATGATCCAGCTGCTGCCACCATCTGGTCACCACTTGGTCCGGGAGACATCTCCCGTCACGCAGGGTGCAGTCGCGCCTCCACAGATCTCCAGTATCAGCTCTTGATACTGGTAATGGCTCAAAAGGGCCACCACTTACGGGCTATTCATGCCCGTGCCACCTTTTGGGTGGCTTAATCTTCATCAATCATCAATCAATCCAGCTGCAAAGTTACAGCACCGCTCCTGTGCCAGGTAAGTCCACTTCGGGCTCACCATAGCCCGTGCTACTTGGAACTTGTTCCCAGTAGCTGAATTTATAACAACAATAACAACAACGATCCAGCTGCAGCAGCAAACCCCTCAACTTGCCATATCAACAAACCACTTAACCTACCATGACAACAAAGCACCCAAACTACCATGGCAATCAACCACCCAAGCCACCATGGCAACACACCTGCTAACCTCAAGCAGCGGCCCCAGCAGGAGCAGACACAACCTGCCGCCCTCAAGCAGCGGCCCCAGCAGGAGCAGACAACCTACCAACCTCAAGCAGCGTCCCGAGCAGGAGCAGACACAACCTGCCGCCCTCAAGCAGCGGCCCCAGCAGGAGCAGACAACCTACCAACCTCAAGCAGCGGCCCCAGCAGGAGCAGACACAACCTGCCGCCCTCAAG